>NC_081408.1:20378639-20687282 GCF_030272615.1 Cryptomeria japonica | reverse complement strand
AATCATTAGCCTCAATCACATTAGAAGTATGAGAAGTATGAGAAGGTAATGGATCAGTAAAAAACTGAAGATTTTGGTTAGGAGGAGCTACAGATGTGTTGCCTTTATCATTCACTCCAGAAACAGAAATAGTATTATTATCAATCAAATCTTGAATTTTACCCTTTAGAGAAAAACATTTTTCAGTATCATGCCCAGGCTGACGATGAAAGTGACAAAAAGCTTTGTGATCAAAATAAGGTGAAGTAATCTTTGCAGGATCAATTTGTCTTATAGGAGGAAGGGTAAGCACATTTTGTTCCAATAACTTATTCATAATATCATGCAATGATTCATTCAAAGGAGTATACTTTCTTTTTTTCCTGAAAAATTTAGAAATAGGAGACACACCTGATGCTGCATTCACATTGTTGTTGATGATGTTTTCATTGAATTTGATGGAATCTCTGTTCGGTTTAAACTTCCCAAATGGTTGTTGACTGCTTTCACCCTTATCACTCGAAGCCATAGGATGTGATTGTTCCATTTGACTCACAGTCAGTTGATAATTGTGAAGAGTGGCGCACAACTGTTGGAAAGAAGTAAACTCAGAAAACAGGAGTTTGTCTCGAATATCTTTTTGCAAATTAGAAATAAAGATTCTTTGAATATCATTATCAGGCACTGGAAAAGAAATTTGAGCATACAAATGCTTATATCTACCAATGAAATCAGTCACTTTTTCTTTAACACCTTGTTTACAATGCATTAAATCAATCAAAGTAACTTTAGGACTTATATTATTTTGAAATTGTTGAATGAAAGCATTTGCAAGTTGTTCGAAAGAAGTAATAGAATAAGAAGGCAACGAGCAATACCATTGTAGGGCTTTGTCTCTTAATGTTCTAGTAAATATTTTTGCAAGCAACCTTTGGTCATAAGCAAAATCAGTACATATTGTTTGAAAAGTCTTAACATGTGTTAGAGGATCTCCTTTACCATTATAAAGTTCCAAATGCGGGATTTCAACATGTTTAGGAGGAATAGCTCGAACAATGTCAAGAGAAAGTGGGCTCGCAACATCAAATGTGGGCACACTAAACTTAGATTGATTCATAGAGGCAAATTGTTGCTGTAAAGAAGAGATAGTTTGTGCAAGATTATTAATGGTAGCTTCAGTCGAAGAGTTCATATTAGGTGTGTTAGATTGAGATGGAGGTGTGATGTTATTGAAAGAAGGTAAAGAGTAAGGTGGTGGGACCCTATGATAGTCAACCATAGGGGATGATTGGATAGGAGGAACACTACAAGGAGGAATGGAATGGTTAAATGAATTGCCCCCTTGTGTCATGTTCATTTGTGAAGATGTAATAGGAACACTTATTGAAGGAATGAATGAAGAAGTCGGATTAAATGAAGGAATAGGGTTAATTGAAGAAGGAGGATTGCCCCCATGACTGGTAATCACAGGAGGAATGTCTTGTATAGAGGTAGCCATGATGTTTGATGTAAAGGTAGGTAAACTAGCAATAGAAGTGGTCAAAGGAATAGAATGATTGACTTGTGTAGGAGGTTGTGTATAACCTAAAGATTCAGCACAACTCTTCATAGGCATCACATTCGAATCCACAATGTGTGCGATACCACGTAAAACATCAATTCCATTCTTATCACTTTGAAGCATACGTTTTAGACCCTCAATTAAAGGAAGAGCTTGACTATCGGGATACTCATGAGACATCCATTGGTGAAAATTGTCAAATTGGTTATCCAATTTGGAAATTTGTTCAACAGAAACTTCATGGGGAGCTTCTTCATCATTAGGAGGATTAGAGGAATTACCCATGTCCTCGTTAAAAAGACTACTCAAATTAGGTTCCATCTCCTCAGTAGTTAAACCTCGGAAAGACTTAATTCTACGGCTTCGTCTAACGGGAATAGTGTAAGTAGGGCTTATTGTTGTAAAACTCATGCACTAGAGAGAGAGAGAAGATTTTGATTTTAGAGGTAGCAATTTTCAGTAAAACCAGCCAATCTTCCAGATTTAAGCTGTTAAATGCAATCACAACAGTCTCCCAAAATTTCAGAAAAAATGTTCGGGACCGTGGCGCTCGGAGTGCAACACGGTCCTTGCAACTTTTTTTGAAATTTGCAGGGATGAAAGGTATGATGATTTTAGAGCTAATCTGAAAAAATTGAGGGATTTTACGATCTGTAGATAGGCCAAATTAAAGTTGCAAATTCAAAATTGAACCCTATCAAGATTGTCGAAAAATGCAAAATTGGAATTTTGAAAAAGAGAGGGAAACTAAAATTTTGAATTTTATGATTTTAGAGGGAATGTCAAGAGCAATGCAAATTTCGAAATTTGAAAATTGACTCAATTTCACCCAAAATTCAATTTTGAAAGCGGAAATCAAAGTTGTTGTAATTAGGCACTTAATTTCAAAAGTCATAAAATACAAATATTTGAATAAAGCACTGAAATTTCGAATGAATGCAAATACAATTTTCAGATCTAAGACAGTAAGAACACAATTTTGACATAAAATTTCAGTTTCGATAATTTTTGAATGATTAGGAGCCTTAGACCAAGCAATCACAAGACCAACTTTGACTGTAATTTTGAAAGTGTTATAATTGACAAAATCAGCCAAAATTCTGGATTTTAGCAGAAAAATACAGCAAGATCTCGCTCCCGAAATTTTGGAAAAAATGTCGGGGACGATGGCGCTCGGAGTGCAACACGGTCCTTGCAACTTTTTTCTAAATTTTCAGGGATGAAAGATATTGTGATTTTATTGCGGAATCCAAAGTTACAGCTGATTTGGAGATGTTTTGATCGGTCAAATTGTCGGACAAAGGTTGAATCAAGAGGGTTTCAAAAATTAGGGTTTTGACTTTTAACCACTTAATTTTCAGAATTAAAGCACAAATATGAATTGGTAATTTGTAATAGAAGGACAGATCTGAAACAAGCATTAACATTTAGACATTTCGCAAGTTTAATTACTAAAAAGAAATTTTAGGGTTTTAATGCAATCACCTCTAAAACTTTGCAAAAGATCAAACATGGAAATGTAATCAATTTTTTCAGATCTAAGCATGAAAAATCAGAAAGGATGTTCACGTCGGGTTCACCAAAATGTAAAGCGGAAAATCGCGGTCGAACCCTAGTTGGTCTCCCCTCTTCTAACTCCGAGGAGAGAGAAGGGAGGTTCGCTAGGATTCGATGGGTTTTCACTTAGGGGGAAGACTTTACATTCAAAAGAGGGGTTGAAACTCATAAGATTCAATCCCACATGATGTAAGATTGGATGCTAAATGAATTTCAAGGGTTTGGAAAGCAAGGCTACCCTCTTTTGTAAAGAATGTTGATTAAGGAAATTAAGCTAAGGATGCATAGAAAGTCATAAAGATTCGCTTATAAACTGAGTTCGGGTTATAGGATGAAGCTGCGGACCTGGAATTAGCAGTAAAATGTCGATACGGCGCTGTCCTGCAAATTTGAGCAAAAGTTGTCGGGACGATGGCGCCCGGTGCCACGGTCCTTCGAAAAATCCGCGAAACAAAGGGGGATCTGTTCGTCTCTGCACAAGGATTCCAGATCTTCAATCTCAGCCACGTACCTGCAACCTACACACAGAAAAGCGAAGACGATTGGGGGGTTAGGGATTAGGGGTTTGCCTTTAGGTCAAACCCCGGTTTTGGAATTAACCAAGAAATGAGCAAGAGCTGTAAATGTAAATGACTGTAAAACAAGTACTAATACCTTGTTCTAAGGATGTTTGTATCCTTATGTGCAAAGGTTTAGATGTTGTATGTTGTAGTGTGTAACATGTAATAAGTGATCTCCTCTTCAATGGTTGAATCCTTGACTTGAATGCAACACTTAGCCTTGAATGGAGACTTGGAATGATCAATTGCTTGAATGCTTGAATGCTTGAGTATAGTTTCCACGCTTTTCACATATGTCCTTCTCATCCCAAATGAGAGAGAAAAATGTAGTTTATATACTTGTCAATTAGGGCTGATAGACTGATTTTCCCGACCTTAGGCCGACCAGGGAAGTATATTTCCAAATTGCAATCAAAAAGAACCGATATCACTTAGGAAACCGGGCCCAAAATAGGACCCAGGGACCAGGGCGCTGGGCGCCATGGTCCTGGAGGACCAGGGCACTGGGCGCCCTGGTCCTGAGGGACCAGGGCGCTGGGCGCTCTGGTCCCACCTCCCGGGACATCAGGGTGCAAGGAGGTTCAGGCCAGGGTGCATGAAAAATGCAGTTTTTGGTGTCGTGAGCGAGTTTTGGGGTCTCCATTCAGGTTGCGTGTTGCGTCGCCATCGTGAAGACCGAAACGCAGTCAAAATTGCAAGTGTCACAATTTTAGGACGCTACAGATCCATACCTTCATGGAGGACTGTGTGGATGATTTACTGGCTAAATCATTCACCCGAGTAGAACATCTGGGCATATTAGATAAAATCTTTCATATATTGGAACAGTTCAAGGTTAGACTAAACCCTAAGAAGTGTATCTTTGGGGTCACATCAGGCAAACTATTAGGCTACATTATGTCTGCAAAGGGCATTGAAGTAGATCTAGTGAAGGTACAGGCCATCATGGATATGCCACCTCCCAAGAATATTAGCCAACTCAGATCTCTACAAGGACGAGTGTAGTCTATCAGGCGATTCATAGCCCAACTAGCAGATAAAAGTCTACCATTCAATCATCTGCTACATAAGAACATACCTTTTAGATGGGAAGCCAAGTGTGCAAAATCATTCTACCAACTCAAGCAATATCTAATGAATCTGCTAGTTTTAGTACCACCAATAGAAGGAAAGCCACTCATTCTCTACATATTGACAATGAAAGTATCATTGGGGGCATTGCTAGCACAAGAAGATCCGGAAGGCAAAGAACGATCTATATATTACATTAGCAGAACTTTAAATGGCTATGAGATAAATTATACATTCATTGAGAAGGCTTGCCTAGCAGTGGTATTCGCCTCTCAAAAGTTCTGCCACTACATGCTAGCTCACACAATCAAGCTAGTTGCAAAAATTGATCATCGTAAGTATTTACTCAACAAAGCATCTCTTATAGGACGATTGGCTAAATGGGTCATGATTCTCAGTGAGTTTGATATCCAGTATATAGAACGTCAGGCTATCAAAGGATAGGTAATTTCAGATCAACTGGCTGAAGCACCACTACTAGATAAACAACCTATACAGGTGGAATTTTCAAACATGGATGTCCTTACTGTCACACCCAAGCAATGGACCCCGTACTTTGATGGATCCTATACCCAACATGGATCGGGTGCTGGCATCTTGTTCGTCACTCTAGAAGGGCACACAATTACACGATCTTGTAGACTGATGTTTCCATGCACCAACAACATTGCTAAATATGAAGCCCTAGTCACAGGAATCAAAATGGTTGTGGAATGGAGAATCACATAATTGAGAGTCTATGGAGATTCTCAATTAGTTATCAATCAAATCAATGATGAATATCAGACCAAGGATGATAAACTAATACCCTATAAGAGAATGGTGGATGATTTCAAACAGTACTTTGTACACATCACCTTCAAGCAAATACCAAGGTTGGACAACTGAGTGGCCGATGCAATGGCCACTATCTCTTCACCATTGCAAATTCCAGAGCAACAGAGTCATTATGAATTCCTGGTAGAGCAATTGTTTTTCCCAGCCTATGACAATTTTGCATCCCAAGTCATATGTGCCTTAACCAGTTTAGACTCCCCTTTATATAGGACAATCTATGAATATCTTAAGAACAATACCCTTCCACTCGATCTATCTTGTAACAAAAAATGCATCTTCATCCGGCAAGCCGCCCAGTATACCTTAACCACTGACACCCTTTACCATCAAGGTCTAGATGGTACGCTTCTTTGTTGCCTTGATCGTAATGAATCTGACTCTGCCTTACATGAGATTCACGAAGGTATCTGTGGTACACATTCAAGTGGTCCTACTCTTGCCAAGAAACTTCTAAGAATGGGATATTACAGGCCGACAATGGAGAAAGAGTCTTATCAATTTGCAAAGAAATATCCTAAGTGCCAAATTCATGGCAATCTTATCTATGCACCAGCACAAGAGCTACAACTGTTTAATACATCTTGGCCTTTCTGTCAGTGGGGACTTGATTTAGTATGCAAAATTCATCCTTCTTCTTCAAATGGACACAAGTTCATTATCACTACAACAGAGTATTTCACAAAATGGATTGAAGCAGTCCTGATGACCATAATAACTGGAAAACAAATTATCTCATTTATTCTCAATTATCTCATTTGCAGATACGACATTCCAAGTTCCATCATCACAGACAATGGGCGTCCTTTCAAAAATCAAGACGTGTGAGAGCTATGTGAAAGATTCAAAATCCAAAATCGCTTCTCTACACCTTACTACCCTTAGGGGAATGATCAAGTAGAAGCATCAAATAAAACAATCCTTAAAATCCTCAAGAAAATAGTAAATGATGCGGGTAAAGATTGGCATGTACAACTCAATCTGACACTCTAGGCATATAGGATTAGTATCTAGACACCTACAGGGGCTACACCATATTCATTTGTGTATGGATCATAAGCAATTTTGCCTCTTGAGGTAGAAATTCCATCTCTCAAAGTATCTTTGAAGGGTCTCATACCAGATGAGGAGTATCGAGTCAACAAGTTGCATGAACTAGAGCTTCTGGATGAAAAATGATAACATGCCTATGACCATCTCAAAGCATACCAGCAATGAATGTGCAAGCACTACAATCACAAATTCATCCCAAGGGAAATCAAAATCAGTGATCTTGTACTAAAGGAAAATCCTAGAAATCAACAAGATCGAGAAAAGAAGGGGAAGTTTGAACCTAACTGGTTGGGTCCTTTTGTCATCATATCAGCCTACAGATCAGGCGCTTATCAGTTAACAACTTCAGAAGGGGACGTGCTTGACGAACCAACCAACAACATCCATCTGAAGAAATTCTACACTTGAGTCGTCCAATGCACGAAAAAAAAAAAGAAGGCAAAAATAAGAAAAATACAAAACAAAAAAGTGCAATAAAACCAAGTAGTGAAAACCAAAAAAATAAATTAAAAAACAAAATAAAAAAGGTGTTATTTGTGAGAGAACGACTCCTCTATCTATCAGTACTCATATATTTTACATCTATCCAAGTCTAAGCTAATGGCCATCTCCCAACACTTATTCACTCTCCCAACACTTATTCACGCATCATTATCCCGAACATACTTAGCATAGTCACTGTCCTTGATTTTCCAAATATGCTTATCCATTTCATACCCCACCATGGCTTGGTGATTAATGTATATATCCACATCAATAGATATCTGTGACTAGGGGCAACATTCCTCTCACTTTAAGCATTTCCAACAACAAACAACAAGGATCACAACATGTTAAGGAAACAATGTCAACAACTGATTATCAGGCTAGAAAACAAGACCATTATCCAACTACAACTTTAACACACACATGATGGATGATTTTCCGAATTATAATTTGTTTACATCTAGCATGAAGTTTTGACTATTTTGTATCTTAAATTTTTGAATCATTAGATTTCATGAGCTACTCGAGGATGCATCAAGCTAGAGAAAGCAATGAAGGAATCTGATATTTTTCTTTAGTTTTCTTTCTGTGAGGTGATCATTTGTACGGTGCAAATATTATCTCGAGATATGATTGGAAACATATCATTGAAGACATTTTTCCACTTTGCCCATACAAATGGTCAACTCTTGTATGTTTTACGCAAGCAACACTCGGGTCATCTTGGTTCAATTATACCTCAATGTTTGTGTCATCTTGCAATATCAAACATACATGTAAGTTTTACTCAAGTCATTAGGGTTCAATTATACCATTATGCTTGTATAAACTGCCAACATATCAAAAGCTCAATGATGACAAACAAAAACAGAGCACAAACAAGTGACTAAACAGGATTGACAACGCCAGAATTAAAGTGATCATTTAGTTGCATATCATTCTTAAGCTTGCATTAACTGCATATCATTCTTAAGCTTGCATTAGCTGCATACCATTTTAAAAATCTTGCATTATCATGATCATACATCTCATTTTCAAGATACATCTCATAAATCAAAGCAATCAATACAGATACATCCTCACACTCTCATCTCATCATAAATCATACATAATCATCAAAATCAAGAGCATCATTATCTAAGCATCACATCATCATCATATAATCATCATATCAATATCATCAATCATCATCAATAACACATGTGGATCAGAGAAATCAGTACCATATATATATCTCAAAAATGGTCGATGGTCAAAATGTACAAGGAGTATCATGTCTATCAAAATACAACAAAATGATCGAAAAACAACAGAGACTGGTCTCTCAGGTATGACTATCTCCTGAGGCTGATGGTCTCACAATAGATGTCCCAGCCCCTAGATCTCCACCAAGTGGATCACGTCAGGCAAGCCCTGTAACACCTCTACTCTCCATCCCCATATGACTGCGAACAGATCGACTGGTTGCATAGCTCGGAGCTCTGTGATCTCTAGGGACCACCTCCTTATATAAACACCTACAATACTTGGCCTCCTTGGTCGTATATCGTATCTCCCTCAACATGTCCCGCATCGGGGCACCTTCTATCACTCTCTCCAATCTCTTAGCAAGATTGTCTTCCTGACCCCAACGCTCTCTCTCTGTATCCCGCTCTGCCATCATCTGCATAATTCGGCATTGTTGTGCTAACACATGTGCCTGCAACTCTTGCATTGAGACCTGTAGCACTCTGATCTGTGAATCCTATCGATGGGTGGGTACCCTAATCTGAACGGGTACCTGTGTCATGTTCCCACCCATATGTGTCCCTATCTGAGGTGCCGTTGGAGGTAGAACATCAGATCTCCTCCTCTGGGTGGGTCGCCTAACATCCTTATACCACCCACCACCGCTAGCACCGCACCTACCCTACCAACCCCACCAGCACCAAGAAAATTCCCTCCTCCTCTCCCTCCATCTCCCCCTCGGCCTCTATCTAATACACCACCTCCTTTATCTCCTCCTCACTCTCCACCTCTCCCATCTCCTCTATCACCTCCTCCACCACCTCCTCCATCATCTCCGCCTCCCTCTCCTATCTCCTCTCCCTCCTCACCTCTCTGTCTAGCTCCCCCTCACCTCTATGGTTGCTCATCCTTATCATCATCAAAGGCAGGTAGCATCTTTGCTTGATTAGATATACATGCCACTGCATGTGCCATGAAGTAAGCTGAGAACTCCTTTGTCATCCCAGCATCCACAACACTAGCTCCATAATCCCAAATCTATCCTGCCAGTGTCATATACTCCTCCACCGCTACTACACTATCTATAGTGGGTCCCCACTCTGGCACATCCTGTCTCCGGCGAGCATACAAGCAAGCTCCCTGTGGCATCCCCTATTGTCTCCCATACTGCCGCTAAACACGGCTATGCAAGAATCGCTCAATAATAAAGGGCGTCCGCCCAATTAGATATCTCGACATATAAACATAGGGCATCTCTATCTCATCCTCATCCCACACCTCACAATCCATATACGGTCTCCAAATGACCGTATCAATATCATCCAATGCTCTCCGCCAATGCTCTAGTTTGCCCAGCTTACACTGGACAACTATACCTGTATAACCATAAGCATATGCTCAACCAATTGGCCTATCCCTATCTACAAGTGGCCTCGCTGCAGGAATGTGCTCCCAAGCCCAAACCTTTAGTAATGTCACCCCTGCTAATAAAATCGTGTATCCCAGACACACCACCTAGTGAAGCTCTCTGTAAAGGTGGGCTAACATACAAGACCCCCATGTGAACCTGTGTCCCTACGTGACCATATCCTCCAACACCAATCCCCATCCCACGGCTAGTCCCTTCGACCTACGGTCAGGACACAAAAATCCACCAATGAACCCTGCTAGTATAGATGACAACGAAGCATAACCAAGATCCATGAACTCCTTCTAGGGGATCTCATATCCACTGATCTGATCATCCTAGAAGATGCGACGGAGAACATTTGTCCCACCTTCCTCAATCTGCTCATATGGCAACAAGGCCCCCACTATAGGAATCCACAGAATCCGATAACAGTCCTCTGGTGTGACAATTATCTTGCCCGTAGCCAAGTGGAAGGTGTTCGTGTCACTGTGCCACCTCTCTGGTAAAGCTGTCAGCAAACCCCAGCTAATGATATACCGAGGCATGTCTAGTAAGAATGATAAGCCGCATCTCTCAATCACATCTCTATCAACTTGTGATAAGCGAGGAATCAAAGACCATGGTCTCAAAAATTGCTCTCGTGACTGAAGCATGCCAAGCTCTTCTTGCAAAACAACAAGTGTCCATCATCAGTTTTCAAATTTATCCGATATATCCAATCAAATCACAATCAACTTAAAACAATGAAGCATCAAATCAAGATCCATATCGAAAATCTGACCCATCAAAAATCAAGATCCATAACGCAAGAAACTCAAGATCCAAAATGCAAGCAATTCAATACTCATAACGCAAGCATCAAATCAAGATCCATATCGAAAATCAAGACCCATATCGAAAATCTGACCCATATCAAAAATCAAGACCCATATCAAAAATCTGACTCATATCAAAACTCAAGACCCATAATGCAAGCAACTCAAGATCCATAATGCAAGCAATTCAAGACTCATAACGCAAACAATTCAAGACTCATAATGCAAGCATCAAATCAAGATCCGTATCAAAAATCAAGACCCCTATCGAAAATCTGACCCATAACGCAAGCAACTCAAGACCCATAACGCAAGCAACTCAAGATCCATAACGCAAGCAACTCAAGACTCATAACGCAAGAATCAAATCAAGACCCATTTCGAAAATCAAATATCCATATCGCAAGCATCAAATCAAGAATCATATCAAAAATTTAAAAAAAAAACTCATATCGGACATCAAATTCATATCACAAGGCAAAAATCAAAGATCCACATCAAAATCAAGATCAGGATCCTCATCATAACAATCAATCAACTTGGCACTCCATATCGAAATCAATTTCAACAACAAAATCCAAAACCATCATATCAGAATCAGACATCATCACAACAGGCAAAACATCGGCTCAAGACTCATCTTAGAACAATCAGCAGGTGCATATAATCCCTAAGCCATCTATCTCATCTATCTCAACTCGCGATACATCCTTCCAAGCCTTTTTCCCCCATTTTGGACCCTACACGCTAAACTAGGGCTCCTACGCGCTAACCTGCTACTTATGTGCTATCCTTTTCCTCCAATGCGCGAGAAACTTTACCTTAAGCACTAAAACCTCCTATGCGCTAACTGGTTCTACCACTGCGCTACCCTGCTAATTGTATGCGCTAATCTACCCCATGCGCTACTCTATCTACCCCATGCGCCTTTTTGCTAACCCTATGCGCTAAAACGATCTACGCACTAACCTAACCTACTGTCACACTACAGAAAACTACTTGGACGCTAACCTACCTAGGTTTACCCTACGCGCTAACTTGTCTATTGTATGCGCTATGGAAGTAAATCTACGCTCTAAAATGACAAATTTTAAACCAAAAAATAAAAAAAAGTGATCAAAACAGGTAAAATCAATAAAAAAACGTGGAAATATTTGGATCACTTACAGGTGGGCCATACGCGGCGGGCCTCCGGTATCGACAAACGCGCTCAAATCGGTGTGAAGTATATGAAACCGACATCTTCGTCAGAGCTAAAATGTCACAATCACATGGAGACAAATGTGCAAATGATAAGAATCAAATCACTTTTTATCTTTTTAAAGGGTAAAAGTCAACAAGGTTAATAAGTGGGGCATGTATTTTCCTCAATTTTTCATTTTTAATCTTATCAACATCATTTCCGGGAAATGAATCAATACAAATGCATTCAACACAGTTAATATTCTAAGCATGCAATTAATTCAAAAACACTCATCAAATCGACCAAATTTTCAAAATCATTGATTCATCTCCCGAGGGGGCATCATCAATATTGTTCATCAAATATAGGACATCATATCGACATCTCAACACACAATATCATATCGATCAAATTTTGACAGCACATCTGACAAATTTTCTTTGAATCAACATGTGCACACACGTCACTTCAAAGAGGGGCAAAATGTAGTATAAATCTGACCACTTTCCTAAGTGAATATTTAATATTAAACCTCATTCCCCTTATTAATTAAATTCTATTTAATTAATTTCTCCGCGTTAATCTATTTGATTAAATAAATTACTCAATTTATTTAATTAAGTTCACCTAAGCCTTTTATAACCTTTAATTAAATAAATCACTTTATTTAATTAATTCCCCTTCCTCCCCTTTTAATTAAATTTCCATTTAATTAAATTGATCCTTGCAAATAAATAAATCTAATTTATTTATTTAAATCCACCACTTGTATTTATTCAAGTTGCATCTATTTGATTGAAATAAAGTTATTTTATTTTAATTAAATTCATTTTCCCTCCACTTGCATTCTCCTACATCTCCCACTTGCCTCCTTAACCCCCTTCTAGATTCTTCTAATCAATTATAATTTAGCCTAATCCTTCTCCCAAATATTATCACATCCCTAAATAAAGAGAAGTCACTTCTCAAAGCCTTCAAAATCTTTGAAAACCATTAAAGGCTTTATGTCCTCAACAAGTTAACCCTCAAAGTCTTCCAAACCATTAAAGGCTCTTACATAACCATTAATGGTTAACTCAACCTTCTTGCATGATTAGAGACTTTCTCCCTAACTCAACCCTCATCCAACCCTAGGGTCTCATCAAGCATTCATGGCTCTAACCTTGGTTATCCCTTTAACCTTTGCACAAGGGTTTACCCCTTGGGTAAAAGCTTTATCCAATGGGTAACCCTAGTCCAACCTTAACCCTTGCCTCCTAAGGTAACCATCATGTCTTCTCAAGCATTTAATGCCTCTTTCATCTCCTCTCCAGCAACCTCTTGTTGACAATTATCACCATTTCATTGGTGAGAATTATAAACATTGATTGATAAGTTTCAATCCTGGCCCTTGTTAACACTATCCAATCTTGACCATCCATTGCTCTATTTTTTCTATAAATAGAGCTCTCATTATCTCATTTTGGATCCAATTTTTATGCATCTAATTTATAGTCATTTTACTAAGCATCAAAGCCTCTCTTTGTTAAATCACACTAAGCATTTAGAATCATTTTCAATATCATAGCATATCCATGTTAGACTAGTATATATTGTTAGGATAGGATTACTAATCTTTATCATAGCATCATATTCATACTAGTTTAAATCATTCTCGTTTAAATAATTCTAGTTTCAATATCATACGTGTTGTAGGAATGCATTCATGCTTATAAACAAACATCACTTGTTCTTGGAGTTGTCATTCCTAAGCCACTTTGCTCAATGATATGAGAGCAAGAGTGAGACCTTAGGAATCCTGTGAGATAGAGAACAATGGGACACCCCTTGGGAAGTTGAGTTATTCAATATAGTTCCTATAACTTGCACCAAGAGTCTCATTGGTGTGTGGACAGTTTGAAATTGACTTTCACGTTTATGTCACCCTCATTTCCTACACACAATAGATACTTGATTATTTGGATCATTTTGGATAAATCTAACTCTTTCATCACACCCAAAAGTCTCAAGAACTTCTATATTAACTACAATTTCATCAAATTAGAGCACTTTGTTTGGATCTATTAGGAAAACATTTCCCCTCCCTGGTTATACAAATTTTGCAACAAAGAATATCCTCCAGATCATTTCCATATTTCATAGAATCAAGATTATATGATACATAACACCATCTTACAGATGTAGCCTATGAGGCATTTTTATAGATTTTAAATTTAAAAAAAATGTAGAATCTTCCTTTTGTTCACTATGAGGTGTTGTAAGGTACTGGTAGGTATGTAGACTTTCTACCATAGGATATCACAGATCAACATGTACCATATGATGCAAGCCCCACCACAACTCAAAACTTGGTCAACAATAGTGCTAACCTACCCAACAACAATCAAATATCACTCTTTTCTATTGATAAGTGGTTTGCACAACCTAGGAAGAAGTTTTAACATTAATGATAGTAATTCCATGGCATGATAGGTGGTTTTTTGTAAATCATTAATAGCTTTGAGATTTTGAGAATATTCAATCAAAATAAGAACATTTTGGCATCACCTTCATGATTTCTAATGTCACCTTTCCAGGTGTTGATGTCACCTTTCTGATTAATGATATCATCCTCTAGGTGGACCTTTGTTAGAGTCATTGTCATTTGATGACTTTATCAATCCAACAAAAATCACGATTTTTTTGGAGATTTCACCAACTCCTTTTTAGTTTATGCCCACTTCACCATTGGGGGATTGGATTTCATACTCGATTTCAAAGGTTTTGTTCTTAGTCATGAGGAGATATTTCTTATAGTAATTTTTTTGGACATTTTTCATATTCTTTGCAGTGTTGTAGGTATTTTTTATTTTAATATATGGGTTTTCTAGAACATATTAATTCTCATAAGTAACACAACAATTCTCATTTTAAGACCTTTTAAGGTTTCGTTTGGGCAAATGTGTGCATCATTTTAGGTGTAATTTTTTTAAGAACATAATTTTTCATGTAATTCAAGTGGTGCTATTTGTTTCTCTTGACTCTTCCAAAACTTTCAATATTATAGTTTATTTCATGCATTTGTAAAGCATTGAAATCAAGTCTGCTTTGTGATTGTTGCAAGTGGCAAATGTACTTGTTTGAAATCATTTGGTTCTAGAGAGATTCTTTAATTGAGTTACAAGGGGGTATCGTTGTGTTATCTTTTTTTTGCACTCTTTTCTTCTATATCATGGATCAAAATTTATTTCCCCTTCTTACATCGTACAACTATTATAAGTGAAAATCTAAAATGGTGTATACCTAAGAAAACTAAGATTGCATCAAATCACTATGAGTTTAGAAGACGAAACAACTCCAATTGTAGAAAAATGTACATGGTACAATAGATGTGATGAAGACTATTAAAACATTGTGCATATTAGATTTTCTTAATCTTTCGTTTCAAATTGAGCTTGCAAATTGTGTTCTTCTTGGAGACTTTTGGAGTTTTTCCCATTGAAGTGTCTTATATATAAGACAACTACCCAAACTAACGTTAACTACCTATATAAACTATAATGATAATATAACATAGTTAAGAGTCAAGGTAGCTACTAGATGACTTCTCACAACCCTATGATAATCTTAGGATTAAAGGTGTAGTAAAAGTCAATTGTTGAGGAGATTGGCCACCCATAAGTGCATTCACAAGCACTTTCCTAGTAAGTGTAAGGTCTTTCTTAGCTCACGTGCAACCTAGTGAAAATATTATTGGTTATAATAACCTTAAAAGTGATTCTCAACATGAGCATCACAAATATTTCATTTTTATCAAATTAGGTAACATGTTAGGGTTCAAACAACCTCCTCACAAAGGAATATAAGGGTTTTAAGAAGCCAATAGCATAAGCAAAGTAATATGGCCATGAGAGATTAAAAAAACATGAAGCAACATAAAATAGTCTTAGATGTTAAAAACAAACAAGTTGATGAGAAATCATTTTGAGGCCATCAAGCACAAATAAGAAAAGGAAATTAGAAACAAGTGAAATTGAAAATAAGATATAACATTCAAAAAATTAGTTTTGGAAAACCATAATTTATAAGGTATCACCTCAAGGGATGTAGGATAACTTAGGTTCACCAAAATGTAAAAGGAATGAATTGCACTACATTAATAATCTAGGCTAAATAACTAGATGTAATCAATCAAGAATTAGTTACACTAAAGATTTAATTAATTGCAATAAATACACAACAAATTAAAGTGAGTTTTAGGTGTATTTTGTTGTATACCAATGATGAAAAAGTAATGATGAAGATATTTTATAAACCACTTTATCGATTTTATGAAATCGTATGCCTTACTATAATCACTTCCAAGCAATTGAGTTCAATTTTTTGAGCTATGGAATTGATTTGACGTGTAATTTTGCTTTTTGTTGTGCAAGATCAATCTATCAAAAAAATTGTTTCCCTTAACCTTTGTGATATCTTAATACATCAACATCAATGAAGACCTTGCCAATTCAATAAGTGATCATGTCCTCCTAAGTCAAAACTCTTGGCTATGTCAAACCAATGTTTTCACACATCAATAAGAAGCTTTCCAATTCAACATGTGATCAAGTTCTCGTAAGTCAAAAGGCTTGAGTAGCCAAATGAAGGTGATGAGCAATGTGATAAACAATAATCACCTATACATACGCAAACGACCTATATGGTTCTTTGTCCTTTATAAATTAAGAAGTTCTCTAATGTTTTTCCTCTTGGTTTCCTTATGTAGAACTAATTGTAAATTGAATGTCTTTAATTACCATGATATTACATGCCAACAAACATGTACCACATCAGCTCATAATAGATAGTAGGAAGGGACGAGAAAGTTATTGAATTTAAATAATTAAAATTTTATAATTCATTCCCACATGCCTCAATATTTAACCATGATGATCTCGTGTTACTTGGAAATGACTTAAAATGATAAGGTATACATGTTAACAAAATGTAGCTCATATGGCTAGCAAAACGGTCCAAAAAAGTTGGGTTTTGAATTTAAATAAGTTCAATTTAGAGATCATTCCTACACATCTCAAGATTTAACCATGTTACCCTTATATTGCTTGGAAATTAATCGTGATATGAAGGTAAATAGCATATGTATTAAGTAGCACAAATAATGATGAATAAATGACAAATTTATTAGATTCGGTATAAATATAAGTAAAATTGAGATGACATAAATCAAATCCACTTGTTGCTTTGTTGCTATATTGAAACAATACACACAATTGAATGAAAAAATGAAGGGATTTGTAAACTTCACCATTACACAATTATATCATCCTTAATTGGTACTTAATCAAGTACAATTTATGACTTGGTAACACTTTCAAGGTTTTCTGATTTACTATTTGTTGTTGCTACTTCATTATTGCTAATCTATTATATCATTCTCCTCTATTAGTTTTCTTACTTCAGTCATATAAAGTTTTTGGCGACCAAACAAAGCTTCTAAAGGTAAAGCTTTCAAACATCTTTCTACAAATGTCTGCATTTAGTCAAATAATTTCCATGCATCTTATATCCTTTCAAAATCTAAGTCTATAAATAAATCCAATCTTATGTTTGAGTCAAATAAACCATGGAACAAGAAACCATGATAAACCAACACTGGGATGCTCGAGGTTATCTCCCATTACACCAGGATTTGAGATCTAATTTTCAGAGCAACCAGAGGATTCAAAATCTGTCGTGGACTCAAAATCTCCACTCCATCCAGGGTTCTTTCACGAGGCAGGCTAGTCGTTATGCCCCTAAGAGTTTTTCGAGCTATCAGAAGAATCCTAACTTTCAACGACTTCATCCTCGGTCAAGCCCCCCACTTCAGAGATCTTCTTAGCAAACAAAATATCAGAAATCTTGGCTTAATGACTCAACGAAGCATCAAAACTTAGACTCTTGGGAAAAGAAAGTAGCGACCGACTCAAACAACACCCCTATTGCAACTAGGACTCAGAGTTTTTCTCCTCCCAAGCAAACTCTTTCCTTCAAGCAGCAACTTCATTGCCAAAGTTTGCAAGGCTTCCCTCCATCTGCATTTGGGTTGCCCTACAGGGGTCCGCGTGCCTTGGGTTTCAAAAAATCTTTTCCCCCGTGGCCCACTCCTAATTTTGAGCGCAAGGACCAGAAATGGAACAAGAAATCTATGGGAAGCAAACTGTTTGTGCTTTCTTCAGACTCCTTTAATCCTATGATTGTTCGGCTCAAGGAAAATGATTTCTTTACGAAATGGCATGGTAGTGGTGGGTCTAGCAAAGATATTCTTGACTGGTGGAAATCTTCCTTCCCAAACCTACTTTCAGTAAGACAAATGCAAAATGATTTCTTTTTCTTAGAATGTGGGGATGCGTCTTTGAAGAAAGCAATCACAAAAGACAGTCCTCTGTTCTTCCAAGGCTCCACCTTTGACTTCCTTGACTAGAAACCAGGCTTTGATCCTGTGCATCACAAATTTGAGAAAACTCCAGTTTGGTTGTCTTTAGTAGGCCTTCCATCTGAGTTTTGGTGTCTGGAGTCCTTCTTGAAGATTGGCGATGCTCTTGGCTCCTTGGTGGGGATTGAAGCGGACTTCCTGAAAGGCCTTAAAAGGGACACAGCAAACATTTATGTTGAGATCGACCTCATGAAAGGTTTTTATAGTGAACTAGAAAACATTTCGGAACTGGGTAGATGGAATCAGAAAGTGATAAGATTAGGTAACGGAGTCCCTGGTAAATGTTTGCTTAGGAACCAAATAGTCAATAACAGTTCTCTGGCAGCTTCCATGGGAGCCCTCAACCTTCCTCATCAGCATTCAGTGCCAATCACTGCTAGCCTAGACATTCAAAAGATGGCCATGGAACAGGAACTCTCATTAGACCCAGCGGACTCGGTTGTTTTGGTTGCAGCCCAGGCAGTCAAGAAGGCTCTTCGGCAGTCCCAAGTCAGAGCCTCGGCCTCTCCTCCTATCTCAACTATTGATCTAGACTTTCAGCTCCTTTGTATTCCTAGAACAAATTTGTGTCCAAAAGATAAATCAGGAGGTCTGAACCAATCGATTCCAGGTCAGGTTTCTTAGGGTTCCCTGCCCTCTCCTTTGAGTCGTCCCCCTCTCATTCTATCACCGATTGCTAAGCCTCAATCCCAAAAGGTCGTCAAGAGTTTGTTGGGTAAAAAAAAAACTCCTTCCCTGAGCAGAGGGGCATTCAATATAGTTTCCCAACCTTTAGCTAAGGCTTCCAAAAGAAAGAGTAGTTTTAAGCATAAGAAACTTAGGGGATCCCTCCAGCCAACAAAATCCAGTAAAAGCAAAAATATACATCTATCAAAAATCTTATAGGAAGAGGATGTTATTGAAGAAGATCTTAAAGTTGATCTTGAGGAGGATAATGAATCACACTTATCAGAAGGAGAGATTTCTCCTTCTTCAGATCTTCTCCCTTTCCAATCAACATTTTAACCTCTCAACGGAAATCCTTTTCCCTTTTCTTTTCTCTCTGCCTTTAGGGCCTAATAGTCTGGATTTGACTAGTGAGCAGAATGCCCAGAATCTTCTGTAGAATCTCATGATAGGAGATGAAGACCAGACTCAATCTTAGACACTCCCCTTGCAGTTCTGTACTCTCAGATTAAGGAAAAAAGGAAACTAGGGCTACACCAGATTCATAGGGGTTTGGAGAAGCCAGACTTTGGTTCTTCCCATCCCAAGAAGGGTTGCAAATCATTCATAGAAGCTAGATCTTAGGATGGAGTGGCGGAAAATCAATCTAAACTATCAGATCTTTGGAAAGTAGGGAAGGGGAATCCCCTTCCTGAACAACAATAAAAATCCTATCATGGAATGTTAGGGGCCTCAATGCCCCTAATAAACAGAGGGTGATCGAAAGAAGGATTATTTTGGTTAGTGCAGACTTAATCCTATTGCAAGAAACTAAACTGGAGGACAAGCAAGCAGTTTCCTTTGGAAGTGGAATTAGCTCTCTGTTCCAGGCATCTCTTCAATTGACAGTAGCCTCAGAAGGAGCATCTGGAGGATTAATGATAATCTGGAAGCCTTCTCAAGTCAAAGCTGAAGGTATTGCATCTAGCAGGAATTGGATTCTTGCCAAAATCACTCATCTTCAAACAAACACTTCATTCCTTTATTATAATTTCCTATGGCCCAGTGTCCCCACACAAAAAGCGACTCACATGGTCTTCTTTATATGGAGTCTTGTCTACTATAGTTGAGGAACAAGTCTTCATTGGGGGAGACTTCAATGCTATTAGGAGTGCTCTAGACAAAAGGGGAGGAATCATCCGGATAGGTGGTTCCCAGCAAGCCTTCAATGATTGGATTGAAAGGAATGGTCTTTTGGAAATAGATTCAGGGGACACCTTCACATGGACAAATAGAAGAAAAGGATTTAGTAATATAGCAAAAAAAATAGATAGATTCTTCTGGCAAGGGGACTTGAGGCTTTTTCCCTTCACTCCCTCCTGTAATGTCCTTCCTTGTTCAGGTTCAGACCATTACCCCATTTTGCTCTCTTTGCAAGGCACTCAGGGAATGTCCACGACTCCATTCAGGTTCAAAAATATGTGGATGAAAGACCAAAATTTTCTTACCCTGATAGAAAATCGGTGGAAGGAAGGATCATTTGAGGGATCAAAACTCTTCTGCTTCATCGCAAAGCTAAAATTAGTTAAGCAAAAATTGCTCCAATGGAATTCTCAGCACTTTAAAAACATATTCTCAACAAAAAGATATCTAGAAGAGAGATTAGCAGCTCTTAATGACAGGATCATCTCGGTGGGAATGAATCAAGAATCCTTTCAACAGGAAAGGACCCTCCTTTTCGAGTATGAGGACATTCTTTCTAAAGAAGAAATCTTCTGGAAGCAAAAGTCTAGAGAGAACTGGCTCAAAATGGGGGATAAAAACACCAAGTTCTTTCATAATGTAACAAAACTCAGAAGAAACAAGAATTGGATATCAAAACTGCAAGTTAAGCATAACCAAATCTCAAAGGACTCGGAGGAAATAAAGAAAGAGATCATCTCCTTTTATTCTAATCTCTTAAACAACAATGAAGGATCTCAATTGTTGGAACAAAAAGCGCTTCTAGCAGGGATCCCCAAGATCATAACAGACGAGCAAAATCAGATGCTAAATGAGAGATTTAAGTTGGAAGAAGTGTTCCAAGCTCTTAATCAACTCCCCTCTGGTAAGGCACCTGGCCCGGATGGCTTTCCTACGGATTTCTTCAAGAAGTGTTGGCATATCTTAGGACAGGACCTCTCAGAAGCTCTAGAGTGCTCAAGAAGATCGGGGAATATTCTCAAAGAAGTAAACAACACGTTCATAGTGCTCATTCCAAAGAAGGAGAAGGCAAAAAATCTTGGATATTATAGGCCCATCTCCTTATGCAACATAGTTTATAAAATTCTCTCAAAAGTTATGACTAATAGATTGAAGCCTCTCATGGACAACATCATTTCAAAAGAATAGACAAGATTTGTCCCTGGTCGCTCAATCCTTGATTGGTGATTATAGCGCAAGAAGCAATCCACACTCTTCAAAGCACAAACAGGCTAGGTATGATAACAAAACTAGACATAACAAAAGCTTATGATAGTGTCGATTGTCGCTTTCTCTGCAAAATCATGCAAGCATTTGGCTTTGATAATCAATGGAGCAATTGGGTATTTGAATGCATATCAACTCCTAAATTTTCAATTTTGATAAATGGAAAGCGAGTGGGCTTCTTTTCTTCTTCAAGGGGTATCAGACAAGGAGACCCTTTATCTCCTTTCCTCTACATCGTAATGGGGGAGGCCTTGGGAAGGGCAATCAAAGCTAGTCATACTAATAGTCTTTTAGAGGGAATCAAAGTAACAAAAGATTTTGTAGTCACACACTAGCAGTTTGCAGATGATAACCTTCTCTTGGGGGCAGCAAAAGTTAAGGAAGCTTCCCATCTAAATCAAATACTAGAAACTTATGGAAAGGCACCAGGCCAATTAAGAAATAAGGATAAAACTAAAGTTTATTTTTTCACTACTCCAATCTTATTACAGACCAAAATTCTCAGAATTCTAAACTGCAGAGAAGGATCTCTCCCTTGTATTCACTTGGGCATTCCAATAGACCGAGGTCTAAGGAATTCTAAATTCTGGGATCCTTTAAAACTAAAAGTGGAACAAAATGCAAACTCTTGGAAGGGCAAGTGGCTCTCTTGAGCGGGAAGGCTAGTGATGATCCAAGCAGTGGTTTCGATCCTTCCTATTTATCTTTTATCCATATTATCCTTATCATTTAGTGCTAACTCTTTCATAATTAAGAAGATGAGAAATTTCTTTTGGCAAAATAGTGAGGAGAAGCATAAAATTGCCTTAATAGCTTGGGATAAAATTATCAAGCCCAAGACAATGGGAGGTGTAGGCATCAAAGACCTTAAATTTCAAAACATAGCCCTAGGGGCTAAACTAGTCTGGAAGTTCATAAAAAACCCTAATGCAACATGGGTTAGAATGTTGGCAACCAAGTATCTTCCAGATCGGGACCATCTCAACATTCTTAGAACATGCAATTTTCCCAAGGGGTCTAGAACCTGGAGTTTCATCATTTCCTGCGAAAATCTGGTTTCAGAATCGATCACAGGGAATATTCATGATGGATCATCTAGTCTATTCTGGGAGGACTCTTGGGGTGGCTATCCACCTTTGGCAAACTCCACTGATATTCCTGCTACAGAATACTGGCTCAAACAGCATTGGGGTTCCCGAGTTCGAGACTACTTGGAAATGGATGACCTGTCGAGTTCCCAAAGTTGGAGATGGAAATCAACGGAGGGCTTGCCAATCCCAAGGGAAGATCTAGATCAACTCTTAGAACAACTAGAAGCAATAAATATCAGCCCCAGAAGAGGGGTAGACTCCTTGATCTGGGCACCATCCAAAACAGGGCAGTACAATTCAAAAGATGGATACAAAGTTCTAGCCAGTTTTGCAGATCAGGACAAGCAAGACATCCCTTTGAAGCTTTTTTGGAGCCCCAAAATCATCCCAAAAGCAGGGATCTTCGCAAGGCTAGCCTTTCAAAAAAAAAATTCTAACTACAGATAAGTTTACGAAAATGGGTTACGAAGGACCATCAAGATACATTTTGTGCAAATCCCAATCATAGATAGTGGATCACCTTCTATTGAATTGCCCCTTTGCGTCTAAATGTTGGAGATGGCTCTATGCTAAGCTGGGTTTGTTTATTGCCATGTCGAATGATATCAAGTCTTTATTCCAAAGTTGGCCCCTTCCACTTAAGGAGAGCTCCCTGAGTCAAATTATGGAAGTGTCCCCATCATGCTTAGTCTAGGAAATCTGGAAAGAAAGGAATCATAGGTTATTTAAAGACAAAGCTATGAGGCAAGAATCAGTTCTAAACTCAATAAAATCGACAATAGTGGACTCAATCAACTGCAAAATAGCCTTTTCTTTGGACCAGTCCAAAGTCTTCTCTTCATGGGATGAAAGTATCAGGCAAAAGTGGCAAGGGATTAGAATTTCTCCATCCTTTGGTCAAAAAAACAATTCTAGAAAAGTTGCAACCTGGTCCCCTCCAAAGCCTGGCTGGTTAAAATTAAACTTTGATGGTGCCTCCAGAGGTAACCCAGGTCCCTCTGGAATAGGTTACGTAATCAAAGATCACTTAGGAGCAATCATAGGAAAAATGGCAAAGCCGATTCCACCAGACACCAACAATATAGTGGAATTCAAAGCTCTGCAACTTGGTTTGATGGACTGCATCAACCATGGCTTAAGAAATGTCTTAGTGGAAGGAGACTCGGAGATAGCAATTAATGCAATCAGGAAGAAAAAAACTCCAAACTAGAGACTACAAGCAATTTTAGATAAATAATTAGAAAATTTGACCAAAATTGAGCATTATGAAGCTAAACATATCTACAGGGAAGCAAATGCAATGGCAGATGCCTTATCAAAACTAGTAGCTCAAGGAACTTTCATGCACTGGTGGGAGCAGAGTGATCGCTCTAGTGGTAAAGCAAATCAGAACAATCAACAGGTTTTGTCCATTTAGGGTATTTGAAAAATGCTCTAGATCATCTTGAATGAGGGGGGCAAATTATAGTTGCTTATTAATTTTAAAGCAACTGTCTATACGCATACCTTTGGCGGTCTTGGGTTAACAGCTATATAATTTTTGAATTTAATTTTCACTTTACCCCGGGTTTAGTGGAGGGTCTGGATCATTTTTTGTCAACCTAACTAAGCTTTCTCCTAATTGTGCTTCCCGAAGCTCCAGCTGGTATGAGCCGTCATTTTGTACCCAAGGTATGCGTTGTCCGCAAGTTATCCTCTTTATTTGCGCCTGGGAGATTTGGCTTGCCCAGAACAATTATTCTCTGCCACCTTCGCTAGAGATATTAATGCAAACCCATTCCTCATTATTAGGTATTGAAGAGTGCGCCCAATGATCTTGTCTTAGCGTTTTATGCAAGCTACTTTCATTCCTATCCTGCAAAATCCATTTCATAGTTCATTCTGATCTTTTTCTCTTGTCGATTTCCTTCTTTGATCAACCATGTTGACCGAGGCTCTGTATGGCTTCATTATGAGTGTTTATCCTATCCAAGGCCCCCCTCATGCTTTAGAGCAGACACTCCCATTTCCTTCTCGACCTCCACACGCCAGGTTTTCTTCAGAAAGATCACAGATTTGAGACTGAAGCGTCTCCTCATTCTCTTGGACCCTCATGTTCTCCTAGGAGTAAAGATGATACTGGGTAGCAGCCATTTGAATAGGGATGAGTATCCGTGAGACAACACCAGTATCTCCTCCATATTTGTGGCTTCTCTGCTGGATCAAAAATTACCTAAGCAAGTTGTATGGAGCCTCACAAAGGAGCTCTAGCCTGAGGAAAACCTTCAAGAATTTCAAGAGATTTTGAATAAGGCCCTCCATGACTCAAGGGCTCCTCGACCAAGCGACCGGATACTGTTCAATGCCCATGGAGAGCTCATCAACTATTATCCTTTCTTGCTGGACTTGAAAGGGAAAGACTTGGACAAACACAAGATTTTTGCTGGAGTTGGTCTGAGCTACCTCAAATGGCGGTTCCTAGGGGAAAATTCGGAGGTCTAGGATAGAGAGGAAGAGCTCTTCCCATTTGCAAGACTCAATGGACTCCTGCCCCTGAAAGCTGCAGACAAAGAGCCTCAAGCCAACCAAGATTGTCGGGGTGGAGCAAGGAGAGGTTGTCGGGGCTCTGGTCGTGGTCGTGGTCGTGGTCGTGGTCGTGGCCGCCCAGGCAGAGGCCGTGGGAGAGTGAGAATTGAACCATCCCAATCTGAACCCTCCAGTGCAAGCTAGGTTCTCTTTTTTGGTGTTGTGAACTTTTTTTTGAAGCTTAATCCAAGACTGTCTATAGTTTATTTTGGCTACTTATTTAGGTTTAAAAGGATAAATCATAATGCTTATGGTTTTCTCTGTTTGGAAACCATTTTTTGTTGGAAATGCTGAGAATGGTTTTTTATGCTATGCCACTCAGCTATGACAATACTGTAATTAATTCAAAAATATTATGCATCTCGGCTCTGCCTTTACCGATCAAAAATAAAAAAAAATTCTTTGTACAACTACTTTTGTTTACTGTCACTGCCTTATTATATCATCCTTTTTATTACTTTTATCGATTCAATCAAATGCTTCAAGTCCATTCATGTTTACAAGCTCAACTGTACACAAGTTCAACCTAATGAAGTTATACTTGAGGTCCGATTCAAATTCAATCCTATGCTATAAGTAGATTTGATTTTCCAAGCTGCATTGTTCCCAGGTGAAGCTTCTATGGATATTTCTAAAATGATTATTACATCTGTTCCTAGATGTACTACATTTTTGTAACCATATCATCTTCTTCTTACTTTCAATGTATCAAATCCTATGCAAGAACAACCTAATGAAGCCTTTATTACTAATAGGAGTACTTTATTTTGCTTTCATCAGTTCAATCGTGTATAAGTTTGACCTACTATGCCTTCCACTGATCTTCTTTCGGAATGAATTATAGTTTTATGCTTACGTACTTCTCTATCATATCATCCTTGTTACATTTATCACTTGATTACTTGAATCCTTCACAAGTTTTGATCTAATGATGCTTTAAAATTTTGTTCTTAAATAATTAATTGTTAGCTGCTGAAGTACTTCATTTTTTCTTAAGGCTCTGAAATTATATATTGTTTACTGCTAGAGGTACTTATTTTTCCTATCTATTGTATCGTCCTTTTTCTTACTTTTATCAATTCAATAGTCTATGAGATCGGATTATCTTGCATGAACAATCCAATTGTGATCAGGCTTTTATAGGAGTCAAAATAAAAAAACCCCTTGTGCTGTTGGTAACAAGTCCTTATTCTAGCAATTTGACATAAAAAGTGTATTACAAGAATTACTTCTGAAATCCTAAAAATGAAATTTAGATAGGAAAATAGCGAAGGTACAGTTAGAACTACCTCTAAAGTCCTCAAAATACTATTTGATAGAAAAATAACATAGGAACAAGAATATTGGAAACAGGAATCATCTTCCTCTAAAATTTTCTTGCAAAATTTCATGCAGTAACTTATAAACATTGATTAAATACAGGCTGATGCCCATATAAATACATAATATTCATCAACTAGTAGTACCTCTATACTTGATCGTGTAAGCCTTTCCGACTAAGCTGCCTTTTATTTATCTAATAGGAAATTACAAACTGGCTTGGCAGAAAGACTTGTCAGACATGGAACAACCCGGCGTACTTTGACGTTTATTTCTCTGATGCTTAAATGAAATGCTTTCCTACTACTCCTGCTACTGCTACTGCTACTGTTGCTGCTGCTGCTACGATTGAATGCGAAGAGCTGCTACCTAACTTGTCTGATTCCTATAACTTTCTATGCTGCTCATTACAGGATCTTATCTCTCTTTTAAAGTATACATTCTCATGTTTGCTAACTGCCCATATTTTTTACTCGATGCCTATCTAGAAGCCACTGATTCATAACTATAAAAACTCCTTTATATTACAGTGTCGTCTTTGATGATGGCGTTCTTTAATATCACGGTTATACCAGAACGTATGTAATAGCCTTCTGATGGTCTGTCTGCTTCTTCAACATTCTGCACACCCAGCAAAAATTGTCCAATCATTTCAAAATGTGTGAATAACATGTGCTCTCATTCTCATGAGAATATGGCATTAAAAAAACAGAACAACCAACTATTGCTTTCTTGAAAGCTGTAGACTCTTTAATACTGTCATATTCACAAGAATTTTTACACATCAAGAAAGCAGAACACTGAAAATTTTAGTTTTGTTCTCATATTGTAACAACAAAAGTTAAAACATGTAAATAGGCAACCCAATGAAATTATAGTCAGATTTCACCGTGTTCTGGTAATTGCTAGAAAAGCTGAGGAATGCTCTTGGACATCTGATTACATTAAGAGCATGCGAATGTGCACAGTTCTTGTTTATATTAACAACTCATTTTGCATAAATCTGAACAATCAAATATTCAGTGTTGACTATGGTTTTATTTTACATCATTGCCATTTATCTTCCATGCTTCTATTTGAGAAATATGTACCAAGGGTGAACTTATCCGTCTTTGGATTGCCAGCTGATCATGGGTTTTGAAAGGGTACCAAAACAAGGAGGTGTTTTTGCTAGCACTCTAGCAGAAAGTAAATGAATAATTCCTAGGTTGAAGCTAAATATTTCTTCTTTTCTGCAATCAGTATTATCCCCTTCCAAAGAAACCTGTTACCATGCTATTTCTAAGATGCAAATCCCCTGATTTGGGTATGAGAAAATTCAGAAGGCTTATCTATTAGTAGCCATGTAACAAGACAAACTAAACCATCAAAATATGATTGAAATGATAAGGAAATGAATGCATGAATTTTTTTTGTTTTTAGCTGCGTTTGGGGAAAAAGAGATGGAAGCATACATCTGTGTTCACAATCATCGCATTCTTTCCAATCCTTGCATTTTTGTCAATGATGCAATTCCTGTCAAAGGCAAACCAAACACACAAAAGGTCAGCACAGTCCAATGCCAAATATCAAATGATGGAATACATTTTTTTATCGTGATGTTGAGCAAAGAAAAGATGTAACCTTATTTTTGTGTTCTGCCCAACACCAATAGGCACTTTCCCTTCAGCTAAAGAAGATGCAATTTCAGCTTCAGTTTCATAATAATCAGCACCCATCATCATGGTATCCTGCCAAAAGAATGACATTCCTGTTATATTCAATAGCATTTTTCCATTTGGCATGACCAGCATCAAAAAATTCATCAACCACAGGATGTAAGCTAAAAGATAAATTACCTTCAAGTCCACACCATATTCTAATCGTGAACGGATACCAACTATAGAATGCTCTACAGCACACTCCCTGAGAAAACACCCATGTGATACTATTGAGTCCAACACCTGTGGGAAAAGAGTTGGGAAACATCCAAATAATGTGGATTAGCTTCTTTACAAGCATTGGTATCATGGAAGATAACAGATACACATGTCACTATTAAGTATAAACATTGACCTTGCTTACCCGACATTTTTCAATTTTAGTTGGAGGCAGAAAACGAGGTGAAGTGAATATAGGCTTCATGGGATCATAAAATCGGAACTTCGGAGGCTGCATTATAAACAATTAAATTAGGACAACCTTTAATTGTCAGCTAGATTATCCTTCCTGTGAACAATGACATTAAATTTACCATGTCTAACTAAATAGTGTACAATCAGACACCATCAAACGGTCAAAAAAGCATTATTTTTCAGTGTTCTGCTTTGTCTTGCCTATAAAGAAAACACATTTTATTGATAAGCTAAAATTTAGGGAGAAGTGTGATTGAAGAGTCAGACCTGATCTGCAAGAGCTAAATTGGCATCAAAAAAGGACTTAATAGTTCCTATGTCCTCCCAGTAGTCATTATATAGATGTGCCTGTCAATATACCAATATGACAAATCAGAATTCAATTAATAACTCTTTCTGATTGAGCACGTGAGAAAATATTGTTATTTTGAAGTTTCATAAATGCAAGCGTGACTTAACAATCTCAATCCCACAAATTAAAACAATGAAAGCTAAAATGGTAAAACTAAATGGCAACCTGAAAGGAGAACTGTGATAATGAGATGCTACATGAAATAACCTTGCCCAAATACTGAATATTCAGGATTTTCAAAATTATTAATTGGTTCAACACATTTAGCCCATTTCAACCTTGCATACCTGAACATTGTATTCTTTTGCACATGCAGGGATAAGCTCTGAGCCAAAATCATTTGCAGTTGGGTATCTCCACCTAATAATAGGTTAAATAAGCATAAGTGCATAGGTTTAACCATAATACAGTTTATCTTCCAGCTAACAATTCAAAATAAGTTTAGAATTCCATCACTCTCAGGAGAGCTCAACTATGACATATAAAGGTTCATACTTCATAGCAATAGAATATTCAATTCAAGCAATTCTTCACCAAAAAGGGCATTGAATTTGGATCACCTGAGAAGCTTAAGAAGAATGTCTGTCCGGAAGACATATATGCCCATCGAAGCAATGTAGGGCTTCAGCTTAGCTTCCTGGGGAGATAACCCCAGTACTGTCGTATCAACTTCCTATTATGCCAAGGAATGGGGTTATCCATTAGTGTTAATGGCTAAAGAAAATCACTTGAATGTCATCGAAGACTAAACGGTCGATGATAATGGAAGCATATAATATAAAATATTGTTTTCTAGACTGAAGCTAATTCTGATAATTATAGCAATGCAATTAATCAGATTCAGACCCAATCCATATCATGCAAAGGAGAATTTCCAAGTTACCATTGCCCTCAAATCAGCTCCCTTGGGCTTCTCGCTAAAAGAAAGCACTCGGCCTCTATCATCAATTTTCATCAATCCATAATCAGATGCGCGACTGTCAACACAACATCACATTTTGGGTGTCATATAAATTACACTATGAATTATCCTTGTTCTAGACCCCTAGAGTTGCATTGTGATCAATTTGACCTTTTAGGGCTCAATTGCAATGAGAAAATAAGAAAAATTAGACTGCTTGACATTTACACCTTCAAATTGATCCAAATTGAAAAACAGTTAAGACAGAATAAATAAAGAAGAACACCTAAATTTATATTACATACACTAGTCACTTAAAATATCCCATATCAATGCAGTTCATTCTCCAGAAACCTATTATGTATGGCAATCAACTTCAGAAATGCAAACGTGCACAACATACTACTGTTGGAAAAGAAGCCTACCTGTCATCCATTGGGACACAGGAGATTGTTATATCAGCTGAAGTGTCAATGTGCCTCTGCATGCAAAGGACATGTTTAGAAAAACAAGCTATCAAAAGCATAATTCAAAAAGCAAAAGTATTCAAGGTTAGAGCCAATCATGCAAACAAATTCCAAACAAAGATGGGTTAGTAACTTAAGAACATCTGGAAAGCGAAATAAAAGTTGCAAGTTGAATACAGCGATGCAATTGGCTCATTCCAAACCTGTATAAATTCCATGTAGTCCATACGATACAAATGATCGCCAGACAAAATGAGGACATGTTCTATGTGTTTTTTTGTGGCATCCTGTAACCAAATTTGACACAAAATAGTTTAAGAGGTGTTTTAATCCATAAAAAAGTAAATCTGACAAGTAGGCAGCCCTTCAAAACGATAAAATAAGATTGTTTTTACACACCTCAAGAAGCCAAGTAAATTGCCTAACTGCATCTGCTGTGCCCTGGAACCATTTCTTGCCATCTGGTGTCTGAGTAGCAGCTAGAGGCTATTTGGTCCAAAATAGGGACACATATGCATGGATTGACAAATATAAGTGTCTTCATAACCAACTGAATTAAAATTGAATATTCAAAATTTTGAAAGATACTTTCTTACTGAAGGAAAAATATTTCCATCTTCTAGACTTTACACAGACTAGCAATCTAAACATTTCTAAAGACATGCAAATGAAAGCACAGACTAGCAATCTAAACATCTCTAAAGATATGCAAATGAAAATAGAACTTTGGAATGACAGAATTCCTTTTTCATTAAGAGAACACCTTTTGTCATTGTACAATGACCATTTTGAAACTATCATTAAAGCCTCACTGTCTATTCTCAATTAAATTTAAATTTTTTCTTTAATTAACATTGTTGTACAATGTACAAGCTTACTGTTCAAAGGGATGTATGGGATTGATAACCAAAAAACAATTGATGAAAGGCAATTCAATGATCACCAATGCAATCCAATATCGTAGATCCCTCAATCTGAAGCTACAAAATTATTTGAATTTAATTTGGCCAATGTTGGAAATTTAAACACATACTCCATTCAACATTGCTATAGAGAAAGGAATAAATTGGCCAACAAAATAGCCATCCATGCCATCGATAACTTAGAAGAGATCATTGTAGCAGATAATATTGATGCATGGGAAGGTATCAATTTGGCAAATTAACAAGCAGATGAAATCTCTTTTCATTTTAATAGATGCCTCTTGGTCCTTTCCAAAAAGGAATTACAGACTTTACATGAAAACTTGATGCATGGGAAGGTATCAATTTGGCAAATTAACAAGCAGATGAAATCTATTTTCATTTTAATAGATGCCACTTGGTCCTTTCCAAAAAGGAATTACAGACTTCACATGAAAACTTGAAGATTGTTAAATCCTGCAAATATTTTCAGTACTGAACATGAGGTCATCGGAAACACAAATTTTCTGTAAGTAGGACTACCACATATGATCACACATGAAGACTAAGACGACTCTCGGTATTAGACTGCCTATTGGAAAGTGGGAATCCAAATGTTTGGGGAAGTTTGATATTGATCGCATGGCTCATGCATTTTGCATAGGTTCTCCAATGGCGGCCAGTGCCCAGAGGGTGTTACAAGGTATGAAATCCTATTTCAAACCAAGCATCACCTTTTTAATTGCAAGGTTGTGGCATTTTTTATTTCCGATGCCATGGATATTTTAGAAGATACAAATATTGTGAAGACATTGGTGGATTCTCACAAACACAAAAATTATAGGTTGACTGCTATCCAGGCAGATGACTACAACATGCAGAGAATGATCTTGGGGGTGTTTATCTGATGTCTGCACTGGCCATTTCAAAAAGGGTCATGGAGATCCATAGGCTTGCATGCCAAGGATTAACAGCAGGATGTTTGGATAACTTTTGGATGCTCATTGAAGATAAAGGCCACCTTCAGAGCCAAAGGAAATGCAAGCAACTGAAGTAGACCGTGTGTGGTTTGAATAATCTTGTTCTCAGCTTTACTACCACGGAGGATATAACTCTCCTTCCAGCAGTGACAAGAAGTAGTTTGAGGCAAGATTGTCATTTTGATGTTTTGATCATGGAAAGTCGCTAGCCTATGAGGCATATTATCCTAACAGGCCCGCATGCCAACTCTACATCTGCCACTGTGTATATATTTTAATATTCAAATTAAAAAACATTGTTGTACAAGCTATTTAAAATTAATATTCATACCTCAACAAATCCATCTCCAAAGTTTACACCATTTCCAAAGTTATATGTCTTTGCAAGGTGACTATTGAGTGACGCAGAGTTGAATTGGGTCAGGATGAATATCTTGTTGATACCACTGTTAATACAATTGCTCATTGGTACATCAATGAGTCGGTAACCTCCTCCGATTGGTACCTGCAAGGTCAAAAAAAATCCTATCATACAGCCCATCACAAGCAAAAAATAATTTAAGCCTTAGGCCTTTAGAATTGATAATGAACTGAGAAAAGTATGAATCATAATAAAAACGTGTAAAGTATTACAATAAGATATCGTAGATGCAAAAGCTACCTAAATTAGGTTTATCAAGGGACTCAATTGCTACTGTCTATATTCTATAAAACAGACATCTTTGTTCATTTGTCTGTGAAAGTCGTCGCTTATAAACAAACACTTTACACGTTGAGTGAGTTATTTCTTTCTGATACGGTAGTTACTATACCATTAACCATCAAGTGTCAATATACCAATCAATGAGCATGATTTGTTGTTGGATAAAAGTGTAAATAATATTGAAAAATACTACAGAGCAAACCTCTAAAAAGCACTGCAAATATGATATGAGGACTCCTACAGAAAAATTGGGTCACTAGATAATGTCTGCCTAGAAAAGAATTCTATATAATCTGTGATTATACAAAGATGATACAACATGTAAATAATAATAAGAAGCCATGGATTTCATGACTCAGTTTTCATTCACTTCTCTATGGGGAAAAGAACAAATAATGCTGTTTGTTTGTAGGTTTCCCTTTGTACCTTCTTCCCTTCCAAACTTTTACCAGAAATGCAGGGGAAATAGGGCTCTGCTTTTGGGTGCAATTTGTCTGTGAGGCTAAGTATCCGAAAGGAAGGATAAGATCATATGCAAGGCAAGATATATTTGGTAAAAACATCTTTGCAAGGAAAAATACTTACGGCTGGCTTGGCTCTTCTTCTTGTAAGAGGAAAAAGGCGTGTCCCAGCTCCACCACCTAATATGATAGCACATACTGATTTGGGATCTGCACGGGGTTTTTCAAATTTGGGCACCTGTAAGGTCTGCAATCACGAATCAAGTTTCCCCAGAATTATTACAAAAGAATTAAATGAACTGTTTACAGCAGAAAAACAAAATTGGAAGCACTGTACATAAATATATCAGATTTCCACAGTCCATGCTGCTGAGTGTAAATGATTTCTGGAATTGAGCTGTGTGAGAATTTTTGTATAATATTTTGGATCACACTCCTAGATCTATCATCAGGATTTTTCTCCTTCAGCTGTTCTCTTACATCCTGATAATGGATACGGAGTATGATCCGTAACATTATGCAAAAATTCTCACACAGTTCAATTCCAGAAATCATTTACACTCAGAACTGTACTTATGATACCTAAATGTTCATTAAACACCAGAACATGTGAATTCTAAAAATATTCTGCCCTATGAAGTATTATAGCTTTTGAAAAATAGATTGGAGAGCTATAGAAAGAAAACAAGCTTCATGAGTGTCCAAGCAAAACATAGTTCTTCTGGATACAGAAAGTATTGCAATTTCTGAAACACAAACTATGAACAATAACTACAGAAATTAATTAATAAATCAACAACTCAGAAGTCAGATTACCAAACTTAAAAAATGTCAATCTGTTAAATACTTCGGCTAATCTCACTCTTCAACCATTATCCGCAGCAAGGCCAAATGAAAAGATTCGTTTAGAGATTAGTACTAAGTATGAGAAACTGCCATAATTGGATCTGGTTGGATGAGTCAGGCTCAAGTCCTGCTGGGCATTAAATCCCTAGTAGTAAATTAAAACAAGTTTCGATACAGCTCAAGATTGTATGCCTAAGCAAAATGGGGATCTAGTTTTCATGGCGCAATATAGCCAAATCAGAATTACTTGAATACCAAATTTATCCCATGGAAAAACAAAAATTCTCACAAACATTATATTGTATGTAAACACTGATAAAACTACTGGACGTATAAACAGAAATTAGCGCAGAAAGAACTGATCAAAACTAAGTTGAACTGAATTTTAAGATACGGCTATAATCTCCATGACAAAGTATTGGACAAAAAGCACATGGACCAATATTAGATTTGAAGTTACTTATGAATAATAAAATATCTAACTAATTAGACAAAGCAGCAAAATAAAACAATTAATTTCTCTAACTTGTTGAAGTCCAGTTGCAGGTGTTACAAATATTCACTTTAACCATAATTTATTTTGTATCACTGACCCCAACAAATATTTTATCTAGCTAACACGGAATCGTCTTCAACTTCTAAAAATTTATTTAACTGAATTCTCCCGAGTCCCAGGTACATAAAGTCAAGCACAGAGGCCAAAGTCTCGGTAAACACAGGTTAACTTCAGAAATAATAATACCTAAACCAGAGGAAAACTTGCAATCTAGAGAACTGATACGAACAAATTTTCCCAAATGGCTGTGGTGATCTCCAGAGGATTAAACGATCTCACCAATTAAGTTACAACCCTCTTTGAAAAAAAATACAATGCAGGATGAGAAATTAAATTGTAGCCGAAATCTCCCAATGCAGCGGGACCAAAAGCCTGGTTCAGGATTAAGCCAACAACCAATTGGATAGGGAAAACCCGTTTGCCTGCCAGAACGAGATCAGAGTAGCCAAACTACCTTCTAGAGTTTGCAAACTGTGGTTTTTTAGTAGCCTAGATAGTAGCCTACACTAACCTGGCTACTTGAAACATTAAACAGTTGGCTTGCTATGGCTCCTAAGATCGCCAACTGAAATTATATATGAAAGTATAGTTCTAAGTCTTGGTGAACATGATCCCCAAGGAGTTCCATGATGAATTTGTTTGGCCAAAAGAGCGCTCGCCGCCCACCAAGGATCAACTAATGCTAGAAAATAACATTCAAAGTCTTGATGGGCATGATCCCTAAGGAGTTGATGAAGTTGGTTCTTACGCAAAGAGCTCACCGACCACCAGGAATCAATTAATGCTAAGGCCTGGCAGGATGCCCAAGGAAACTTGACCGAATGAATGCCCTCAGTACTAAGGATCTCATTGATTTTCATTGATCCTGAAACAGAGGGTACACCTGAAAAAGATTCGTGCAAATGTCAAACAAATTTGTAAAAGAGACACAGCTTGGATCCTTACACTCGGAGGAGAGTTAATAATTCCTCTAGCCTGTATGTCACAAGTGTTAATAGACCCAATTGCTCAAAAAATTTCAGTCTAGCACCTGAAACATAAAATCACAAGACTGAAAACTTGGCAACCATAGATATACCATTTAAATCATGGGCATTGGAAAACATGACACCCACAGAAAAACTTTTCTACACGCAAACACATTGAGAACTTGACACCGACAAAGAAAAGATTCTAGACACAAACATATTGAAAACTTGAAAACCAGGGAGAAAATCTTCTAAACGAACACATCCACAGGATGAGGGACTGTGATCCCAAGCCTAGATGGTTTTTAAGTTTGATCACAGGGTCAGACGATCTCCTATTAATTGCAGTCCTGCAGAAACATTAAAACTCTTAAAACACTGGAAGGCATTTTTCTATTAATTGCTGTCCTGAAGAAACATTAAAACTTTTAAGAACTAGCAGATCATCTCCTATTTAATTGCAGCCCTGCAGAAACGTCAAAACTCTTAAAAGACTAATAGCATTAGGGACCAACTTGGGACAAATATATTGAAGTCATTTTCCCCTCAATTCGCCTAGTCAAAACAAACAAACTCTGCCTGAACAGAACACAGAGACAATATCTTTCTCAGTCAGGATGATTAGTTAAAAACCATTGAAATTCACATCACAAATACTTCAAAACACTCAAGAAATTGTTTACCAAGAGCTCTTTAGAAATGTCGGTGACAACAGCAGACACCACCCTGGTCTTGTGCCTTCTCTTCACTAATCCTCGTCCGCCGCCTCCTCCTCTCCTGACATCAAATTGATCTTCCAAAATTCCCTTTTTCGTAGAGAGCCTGAGCTTCTCACCAAAGAAAGAAGAAGAAGAAGAAGATGGAGCAGCATTGAATGCGGGAAGAACCCCACTACCCATCTGCGCCATTTTTGTGTGTGATTGGCCTGCTCTTCCTTTTGACAAGAGAAAAAGAATCACCAAGTGGGTACACACCAAAATCAGTGTTCCCTTTTTAAAAAAGATTCAGGCCTCCGTAGTCCAAAAATATAAAAATCACTACTTCCGCAATCAAATCAAATCAAAGGCTACGTGGTTGGTAAGTAAGCACCAAAGCACCGGATACTAGAGGAAAAAGCTATATATATAAAGAAAGCTCTCCCGTCTTAACTGGCCTAAGCAAGGTATTATTCATTTATAATGACTTTTTTAAAATGATGGCGTAATAATTATGATTTGGGTGCATTCTTGGCGTGCGAGTCCTGGCAGGGACAGAACTGGGTCGAATAATTTGAGCCCTCCGTTTTTTTTCTTTTTAATTTTTCCTACAGTGATTTGGTGCGCTGTAACAGAGTCATCGAAAAAAGAGAGATTTGTCACGAGAATGCCTGCGTTGCATCACCGCCATTGAAATGAATAAGAACGTGATGGATGAATGTGCCCTCTGGTAATTAATGAGAGAATTAGGAAAATGGGGTGTAATTATTCAAATTTCCAGGCACCCACATCAGTATTCCGTTGAATTTACCGCCTGACAAATTATTCAACATGCAGATGCGGACTTCCCACATGTAAAACAATTGCCAGATTTTCCCCCGTTTTCAGTCGGTTATACTCGCGGTTCTAAAGCAATGCGTACATTACGCTTGTTATATTTTAATTTGCGGTTCTTAGAAGACCCCTCTGAAATATCTCTTTTAATGTGTGTTTATAGACCTCTAAACTAAAAATCTGCTAGAGATTATGTTGTCCTTACATTGCCATATCTCTTTTAATGTGTGTTTATAGACCTCTAAACTAAAAATTGGCTAGAGATTATGTTGTCCTTACATTGCCATGATGGTCCCATATACATAATTTCAAATTCCCCCCTTCAAAGTGATCATTAAACGAATTTATTCCTTGAATCACCATATCACCCTATGTTTAATGGAACTAAGAGTTTAGTGAATCGAGATATAATAAAGTTAGTTTTCAAATTTAGAAGGTCTAAAATTGATGTACAATCCCAACTCATGGCTTGGAAGGTCTCGCATATCAAGATTCGTATCATTATATGTCTCAAATTCGTTCACACCAAACCCTTAACTTTCCATTTGTACCAAAATAATATCCATTAAGCATGATTTCTAGCTTTATCCTCATACCTATAACCTCTAGCTTTCTCTCTTCTCTACACTCATTTCCCTCTTCCCTTAGGCTTGGTCATGGAAATTTGCACTACCAGGGAGATCCACTTTCACAATGTCATCACTTGCGCTTGTAAATATTGATCGTCAAGTTCACACGAGCATTTTGTTGGTTGGATATCATTTCCAACACCTATTTTTGTCAAATCAAAGTGCAGCTAGTCTACTCTAGCCTAGCCCTCCATGTTACCAACTTGTCCTATGTCCTTCATGAGCATTGGAGAATTGATATCAAGTAGATGGATACCATTCACAACTTTCTTTTGTATCTCCAATGTATAGGGGGACTTTGTAGTTCACTTCTAAGAGCATCCAACATATATCTTCTCGATTGCAAAGCTTCAGGACCTTTTGATCAAGCTTCAAGACTTATCTTTATTTGATGGTTCATAGATGTTTTAGTATTGCTTTGGGTCGGAAGATCTGCTACAAGGGAGGACGACCATTAAGGAATATTTGTTATGGATTGCATATGTGATGCACATTTTCATTGTCAAACACTTTGGTAGCTTCTTTCTTTGTTGTATCTCATTGGTTGTGGTGTTGTAAGCTTCTAGTTTTAGTAGAGTGGTGTTTTCACATCAACTAAAGGAGAACAATGAAGGCATAATTAAAGTACAATGATTCACCTTCTTTAGATTTTAATCATGGTTGGGTAGTGACAAGACAAACTTTTATCAATAAATACAACCCCAAATTCTTCATGAGGGGTTCTTCTTCCAAGATTGAAGATAATAAACTATGCTACAAAGTTTATGTGTGTTGCCATGGTGAAGGATCTAAGCAGTTATTGCCTATGACCTACTTATGCACAAGGGTTTTATTCCTACAAGTGTTCTCTTTCTTATGTTGTTCAAGCTTCAAGACATCTCACTATTTAAGGGTATTGTTACGTAACAAAGACTAGTATTTTTGCTTCATGAACATGACTACATTTATCTTATATTCCCATTAGTTATGATTGTTTTCATTATTGATATGAGCTTCTTGCAGCAAAATCCTTTTCCTACCATGTGATTGTTGTTTTGTTGTCATTTGATTATAACATTATTTCTACTACCAATATGTTAATTTGTTGCCCTATATCTATTGTTGTTATATTATTCTTTTATTTTACTATCAACACCAAATTTACCCGTCAATGTTTAACTACACTCAATGTATTAATGTATACCTATTATTTATTTTTAATCCAAATATGATCATATTGAAGTGTTCTTGAAAACCTTATATGTTACAAACAATATGGAATAAAAAACATTTTTGTATATCAAACTGATCAAACCAAAGCAGTATACATATTACCAACTTGTCATAGTTCCTTCAAGAGCATTGGAGGGCTAATATTGAATAGGTGGATACCATTCGCCAACCTTCTTTTGAGTCTTCAATGTATTGGGGGAGTTCATAACACTTCTAAGAGCATCCAACATATATCCTATTGATTGCAAAGTTTCTTGAGACCTTTTTATCAAGCTTCAAGACTTATCTTCATTTGATGGTTCATAGAGGTATTAGTATTGATTTTGGGTTGAAACATTTGCTACAAGAGAGGGCGATCATTAAGGAAGACTTGTTATGGGTTGCCTATGTGATACACATTTTTATTGCCAAACACTTTAGTAGTTTCTTTATTTTGTGTATCTCATTGGTTATGGTGTTGTGAGCTTCTACTTTTAATAAAGTGGTGCTTTCACATCAACTAAAGGTGAACAATGAAGGCATAATTGAAGTAAAAAAAACACCTTATTTAGATTGTCATCATGGTTGGGTGGTGACAAAACAAACTTTTATCAATGAATACAACCCCAAGTTCTTCATGTGGGGTTGTTCTTCCTAATTTGGAGTTAATACCCTATGCTACAAAGTTTATGTGTGTTGTCATGGTAAAGGATCCAAGTAATTAAGGAAGACTTGTTATGGTTGCTAAAAGGAGGGCGACCATTAAGGAAGATTTGTTATGGTTGCATATGATGCACATTTTTTATTGTCAAACACTTTAGTAATTTCTTTCTTTTGTGTATCTAATTAGTTGTGGTGTTGTGGGCTTCTAGTTTTAGTAGAGTGGTGCTTTCACATCAACTAAAGGTGAACAATGGAGGCATAATTAAATTAAAATAATTCACTATATTTAGATTGTCATCATGGTTGGGTAGTGACAAAACAAACTTTTATCAATGAATACAAACCCCAAGTTCCTCATGAGGGGTTGTTCTTCCTAATTTGGAGATAATAACCTATGCTACAAGGTTTATGCATGTTGTCATGGTAAAGGATCCAGGTAATTATTGCCTATGACTTACTTATATACAAGGGTTTTATTCTTACAAGTGTTCTCTTTATTCTTTGTCCACGCTTCAAGACATCTCAATATTTGATGGTATTGTTATGTATCAAAGACTGGTATTTCTAATTCATGAACATGACTACATTCATCTTATATTCCTCTTAGTTATGACTATTTTCATTATTGATCTATGCTCCTTTTAACAAAGTCTTTTTTCTGCAATGTGATTGTTGTTTTGTTGTCATTTGATTACAATCAATATATTAATTTATTGCCTTATACCTATTATTATTATATTATTCTTTTATTTTACCATCAACATCAAATTTACTTGTAAATGTTTAACTACACTCATTATATCAATTTATAACTCATTTATTTTTAATCCAAATATGATCATATTAAAATGTTCAAATATTAGAAACCTTATGTCATAGAAAATATGGAATCAAAAACTTTTTTGTATATCAGACAATCAAACCAAAGCAAGCACACACACACAACAACTAAATTTACTTATATATAAAAACTAAAACAACTAAATTTACCCACGAGTTTAGAAGAGTGAGATGTTTTAATTATCTTGGTGGTGTTCCACTAGATTCGTCCTCATATATATATACTACCATTGAATTTATCTATATATGAAAACTAAAACAACTAAATTTACCCATAGATATAAAAACTAAAACAATTAAATTTATTTATATATGAAAACTAAAACAACTAAATTTACCCATAGATATAAAAACTAAAACAATTAAATTTATTTATATATGAAAACTAAAACAATTAAATTTACCCATAGATATAAAAACTAAAACAACTTAATTTACGTGTAGAAAACAACTAAATTTACCTAGATATAAAAACTAAAACAACTAAATTTAGCCATGGTTTAGGGGTGAGATGTTTTAATTAAGTTGGCGGCTTCGTTCCACTAAACTCGCCGTTAAATTAACCACATTTGGCGGAAGACGGCGTTCCAGGTTGGCTTTTTCTTCACTTGAAGATGAGAAATGTCAAAGTTAGGGAAGAATATTTTTTAAGGAATAGTCTAGAAAGAAATTTTAATTATACATTTTTTAATCTCACCGTGCCTTCAATTTTTATTTTCACAGATTTCTATAAATAAAAGAAGCAACTTAAACACAAAATGAAAATACTTGGTGCTTTGTAGAGGGAAATAAATGGTCAAGCATGCCTAGAGGTTGATGGTCATTGGTCACTATGCTTGTCATAATGAAATTGTATGATGATTCAGTAATTTAATTTCTCATAAATTTAAATATTATTACTTTTAAATGTAAAACTAATATAATGAAAAATTTAGGTAAGTATGTTATTGAAAAAACAGTTTATATAAGGTTGTTTTTTTAAATGTTGATTTTTTTAGGAAGAAAATAATATTGAAAAAAATATAAATATAGAATTATTCAAAAAATTAAAATCATTACATAATAATAATTTTAATTCAATATATAAAAAATATTTAATATATTTATAATGATTTTAATATTTTATAATAATATTTTGAAAATGTTGGGGTTGACTTTCTGGTGTGGTGGAGTTATGACAATGTTAATGTTGTCATTAAGGTTCAAACCTTACAGAGGAGGAAGTGAAGGAGGAAGAAAAAAAGGAAGAAGGAGGAAGTTAATATCGAGGATGAGGTCCCTCATTTGTAAAAAAAAAAAATTTGAAAATATTGAGCAATGCATTTCAACTATCATTAATTTGACTTAACAATTACATAAAGAAAATATTTTTAAATTTATTATCATAGTTGAAAGTAAGTTGCTCTTATATGCGACCTTAATCTCATAAAATAGATGAGTAAAGATGATTAAGTGGGTTAACATGTAGAGGATGAAGGGAACAATTTTAAGGAATAAATCAATGTTGTTCAAGAGCAAACCCTACATATAGTGATGCATTGCATTGCATTTACCATGCTGCATTATTGATTTACAAATTGGGCAAGTTTGAAAAAAATCTAAATCTTATTATGCAAAACAAAGCGATTGTCATCTACATACTACATCATTCACTATAGTGAAGAGACCATGGTGTAGGAGTTTGGTGTGAAGAATAAACAAGGAATTACGTCTATTTCTCATCATTATCTCTTTAGGATTTTGTTTGGTCTTATTTATTCAATTTATTATCATATTATTTAGTATGTAATGGATATGTTTTTTTTATATCGGATTAAGAAAAGAATTACAGAAAAATACCTCGAGATCAATTGTCAACAACAATACAACATGAAAGAGAGACTATCGTTGTTGTCCAAAGAGGAATATTGATTTCCCAAATCTTATTTGATTATCTTTAGCCATTTAGATCTATTATATAATGAATCCACTCAAAATTAACACCATAATTTTCTAATCTAGCTTTTTCTCTTAATTTATTTGTTTCCTTTTATTTAAAAATAGTTTTAAAACAATGAAAATAATTAAGCATAATTCATGTTCTAATATTAATAAATTTAAGAAGATAGATTCTTCCATGCATTTTTAACTTAGAAATTATAAGCTAATTTAAATATATTCTCTTATAATATTATAAATTACAACAAACAAATACAATAAATATTTACAATGTCCTAGTCGTTCAAATGAGTAAATGCATATTTATAAGAAAAGATATAAAGTGATATTATATAGCCAAACAAAAATTTAGAGGTAACCTTAGACTAGGTGGGTCAAGGGTGATGTTTCACTCTTCATTTAAGGAGCCACTAAAAAGAGTTACATTTTTTTAGTAGACCCCAAAATAAATGTGATGCTTTATTATTTTTGAAGGATTTGAGAGTAATTGTTGCTTTATGTTGAAAGATGTAGGTTGAAGGTGACTACCTTGTTGTCATCAACTATTTTGGAAAAAATCAAATTCAATGAATTAAATAATTGATAATATTATTGATGATGCTTAGAGCCTTTGTGGTTTCTTATGAGAATCAAATTTATACATCAATTAGCAAGCAAACAAAGGGGTTTGTTATCTACCCTACAAAATTTCAAGGTTAGCTAAAAAACTAGTGATTAGTGCAAGGAAGTTTGCTTGCAACATTATACTTACCAAAATTCATGGAGAATAGCTAATACCAAATTACAAACAATTTCCTACATTAACCTAACAAGTAGAGATGTCAGATTTATATAATTGTAACATTATGACATGAACAACACATAAAAAGAATAAAATAATGAACAACCATACAAAAGAGAGAGACTTGGTATATCCTAGCAAAAACCTAGTCTCCAAAGCATCACAACTAATATATTTCTAGCAATAAAATAATTACAATACAATAGCAAGCTTGAACCTTAACATGAAGTTGACACTATGAACCAACAAGGAAACAATGTAATATATAACCTTCTTATGCAATTGTGAGTAACCATTTTTTGTCATCCCTTACAGCCCAATCCAAGAACAAATGAGATCCACACGTCCCATTCCATGCTCTTTAATATCTCCTTAACAAGAACTCAATCTTCTAAGTGCTTACACAAGATTCACTCATAATGGGCATGTTAAATGATGAATAACCTCTACCTCAAGCCTCTTATTATAGACATGTGAGCAACATGAAAGGAAAATAATTACTATTTTCTCGCCACTATCATTTAATGCCCTGAGCATCAATACTTAATGCACAAGCATCTTTAAGGTAGGTTCTCCAGTTCATACTACTAATATCATCTAACAAACATCCTCTAAGGTGCCAAAATTACTCCCTCGAGGCCTAATGCCCAAGATTGACTTGCACATATAACTCAAACATTATTTTTTTTATAATATTCAATATATTTTACAGTGAATCCTAACAATTCAATTTAGTCCTCTAATGATCTCAATAAATTGTGCGCTAACTAAACCACGACCCCCAAATATTATGTGTGTTTTTCCAATGTGTTACTAATATAATACATATTTAATTATACATAACAATCCCCTAAAAAGATATTGAATTCTCCCAAATTGTGGTGCCCCATAAAAATATGGACCACAACTTTACAAAATGCTAAATATATCTATGCAGAGTATACAACATCTTTTACCAACAACAAAACCAAGGCATCATGCATCCCATGGCACAAACAACCCAAAAAATCTACAACAATATGACAACTACAAATCAAGAAACAGAGAGCAATAGAAAATACCTAACCATATTCAAAAGCATGCAACAAATAAAAGGATTTTTCCATCTGAACAATGCTTAAGAATTATGATCTGAAAAAAAACAAACAGATAAATGTTTTGTAAAAATAGAACCATAAAATTTAAAATAAAAAAATCTACAAAATCATCCATATCAAAAAGCATGCATATAAATATAAAAGTATCTCCATTTACACAATTTTAAAAAAGATAGGAAAAAACAACCATGCTAGAAATATACATGCAATTATAAATATATTAACAATTTGAATTACCCTTAAATCATACCACCAAGGCACTTACCAAAAACTATGGGGAATATCTAGGAGCTCCATGCCACCAAATGAGAAACTTCATAACATCCACCAAGTATTCACATCTAGGAATTCTAGGTCAAATTCATCATACGATCAATTATTCTATTAAGTACATAAAACCAAAAAAATTAGTGAACTTTCCAAGATGTGTCCATTTAGAAAGTTAGAATAAATATATATGTATTGAAAATTAGAAAAAAAATGTTTTAGCTACTACATGTTCTAAGTTGCAAGTTAGATGTAACTTTGGGACAAGAGAAAGATTAATTGTATTAGGTGATCCAAATGGAACATTTGTAACCTCTAGCTAGCTTTTTGATGTGTATGTTGTACTATATAATAACTATATGTAGTAATCTTGACATGAAAGGTAGGTACATGTTTAGCAATAAATGACATGACATGAAAGGTGGGACAAGAAGATATATAATCCATGTGGGTAATAGAGGTAATGAATGACCAAGCATTAAAAGATAAATCTTTAGAATGCTCAATTAAGTCCTTAAAATCTTTTGGAAAATTATGACTAGAAAAATGAGCAACAAAAGCACGTGTCAAGGTCATGAATGAATGATAAGCAAAATTATCAAACCATTGTACAGTTCTACTAGCCAAATAAAGTCTAAATACGTTAATAAATGAGATATTATCATATAAATATTCATTATTAGTAAGAAAAAATGTTTTTCATGTAAATATGCATCTTGTGTACCATCAAAATCACCATGTAACCAGTCTCCACTAAGAGTGAGAATATCATCATGTAATGCACAAGGAGGTGAAGATAGCACCCATATGAGAAGCTAATGAACTATCATTCCACTGCAAACTTTCATCATGTGATTTATTACTAGGCAAAATACTATTGGATGAGTATCCACAAGAATCATATAAGGTATAAGATAATGTTCATCATAAGATTTATCATCATGTACAAAATAAAGTAGCTTACATAAATTGAGGAGTAGTCTATCACTTCTCTTCCATATTCAAATGATGAATTATGAAATATGATTCAAAATTTTATGTGGAAATTTCAAATCACTCTCAATTTTTTATAGCAACTTACTTGGCAAGTCCCTTGTTAATAACTGAGGTTTTAGGGCCACATCATCAAATATTATGCCACATCAACATGGTTTTTGTCAAGATATCCAAAAGGCCCCAAAAAGAGCGAGACTCATACTTGTGCACTAAGTCATATTTTATCGGTGCATTGATGAGACATCACATGATTTGTTGCTTTTTAGATCTAAGAGATATATTTACAATTCCCCCATATTCACAAGAATTCAAGCAATAATTGAGTCAGCCTTTAAAGTGGTCAAAAGTTTGAATCAAAATTATGATTTTTCTTTATATGAATCAAATGTAAAAATAATATAACAACTATCCAAACACGCTCAACTTCTAGATCCTCTCCCTAATTGAATATATCCTCCCTATTTACCAAGAATTCAAACAATGCATCAAAGTTTTAATTCACTTCAACATTATTCAATGAAAATATATACAAATTGTCCCCTATTTCGCTACCATTTGCGGATTTAACTGATGACTTATTATTCCGCCTATATTTTTCTCCACGTCCGTCGCAGCAGCTCGTGACAACTGGAGAGGCGGCTGTTGTCAAGCCAGCTGTGAAACGACATGTTAACTTCACAAAAGTCAAATTGTCACGTCGGACGAAGACCAACATTACCAGACTTTGTGAAAGCCACGTCGGCAGCACCAATATTTTAATGCACGCGAAGAAAAGATTTGGTTGCGTAAACTCTCACAAAACTCTCTCCATTGACAAAACCTAGTGTCAATTAAACAATTTTTTTTGGGGGGGGGTCTCTTCTCATTTGCCAATTCATCGCGATTTTCTTGCGTCTCCCTATCAGAATTTACAGCAGAGTCACATCATAAGATAGTAGAGATCTTCAGCAAATGTGATAATAAATTAAGTTTTAAGACGTATAGAAGTTAAGGGAAAGGGTTCTATAGTGGGGCATTCTAATTGGTCGCCTTTCAAAATTTGTCTTAAATATTTCAAATTTTGTCCAATTTGGTGCAACTGCTTATTGGCCAAGTCCCTACTTAAATTTTTGGTTTCTAGTTTGCATGGTCAAATATGATGTCACGTCACAAGTCTTTTCTGCCAAGGTGTCCAAAATGGTCCCAAAAAGAAGTCAGACTCATAGTTGTGCACTAAGTTATGTTATGTTTATTGGTGCACTAAGTTGATGTGGCATCACACACTTTGGTTGCTTTTTCAAATTTACTAATATCTTTTTGGGGATTAGTATTAACATGACAATTTTTGTGCTCCACTATTGAACTAAGCCCAAGGGGGGCTTCCTAAAAAGATTCAATGAGTGTTACTAATATTTTTTTGTAATATTTTAAAGTTGGTGGTCTGAAGAATTTAGTAGTGCACTTCAGCGTAAAAGTTTAAGCTCCAGAATTTAAGGACATTGGTGGTCTTATGAAGAATGATGTGAATAATAAGTATCATTTTCCTTATGCTTCTTTTCTAGCATAATCTAAAATATAAGTTAACTGACAAGTGGCAAAAAAAATCCCTAATTTGGTGGGGTAATTTCTAGCCCCACCCCACATTCACCCATTGAAATATGTAGTCCTAAAAAATAGGGGCTTCTTTTTTCAAGAAAAGATTCCATATTGGTGGCCTAATTTTTTTTGTTTCATGGGACCTCCCACTCCATGAAAATAGATCCAAGAGTCCCCCCATGGGACATTACCCTAATTATTCCCAACTACCATCCCCACTATTGGACCCCACTCCATTCTAGGGCCCTCTCCCCTAATATATGGGGAAAAATTATAAGTTAAATTTGAAGGACCAATGTCTCAAATTTGGTTGTTTAATCAAGATTTGTTTGTATGATTTTTAAGTTTAATAAAAATGAAAAAAGTACAAAAAAAATGTAATTAAATCTTGATAAAATAATATAATTAAAATTATTTATCAATTAGCGAGGTGAATAAGAAACAATGTATTTGAGTCATTATAAAACAACATAACCAATCAAATTCATCAATTACACACCATTTGGTATTAAGGTTGAGTTGATTAGTAAGTCGCTTGCACATTCTTTAAGTAGAGGGCATTAACACTAAGTTGAATTGTAATAAAACAACATAACCAGCCAAATTTATCAATTACAGACCATTTGATATTAAGGTTAGGTTGATTAGCAGGCCGCTTGCACATTTTTTAAGTAGAGGACATTAAACCCACACACATCCTAAATGTGGTCTTTATAAGAATTAAGGAGGGATTTAGTAATGATATTCTTAAATCACAAGTTTTCAAACTCACAAGGTTTTTCAAGAAAATTATGTAGTGGCTTTTTACATTAGCATTTAGGATTAAATTTAGTGAATTGTTACACAATGAGTTAATGTTAAAAATGTGAAGATTGTAAACACAAATTTCAATGCATTTGTTTTTCTTCTCATTTTCTATTAAATCAATCTAAGGGTTTTTTTTTTGAATAAAGGGGTAAAAACTTTATTGAAAATCAGACACAAGAATTACAAAGAGAACTAGAGCCCCAAGGCCCCAAAAAAGAACCACAAACCCATCCCAAGATCAGCCAGCTTCATAACCATCCATGTCCTCAGCAAAAATCTTCTGCAAGTCCTGACAGTAATCCGAGGAGAGATGCTCCCAACCTTCAACTTTCCAATCACTACCATGTTCTAAGGCCCACTTAGCCAAACAATCGGCTGCTCTATTCCATTCATGAGGAATGCGGATGAAAGACACCTGCTCCATTAACGATCTAATATGAAGGATTTGACGAACAATCTTTGCCAGCTGCCAATGAATCCCACTCACCTTCTGCTCTGTCAACAAGTTCACAATAATTTGTGAATCCGATTCACAGATAACCTTCTTTCGACCCAACTCCCAAGCCCACTCCAGGGCATAGAGAATTGCAAAACACTCCATAAAATTATTAGAATGCCAACCTTTATGCACCGAAAAATAGAAGACCACCTCCCCCATACGATTCCTACCAACACCACCAACCCCAGCAAGGCTTGGGTTACCCCTAGAGGAGCCATCGATGTTAATCTTGATAAACTCATCCTGAGGGGGCATCCACCTTCCCACCCCTTGAACCTTCTTCAGAGTATGTCTACCTCTCCTGACACAAGCTGAGGCAGGAGACAACTCCTGCAATCCCAACCTACTCACAATATCCGCCTCATCTCTATCTATAGGGAAATTCACCACATATTTAGCTTCCATCGTCTCTTGAATCATACTAATGATTCTATTCCACACTTGCTGAACTAACAGTCTGACCTCACGAAAGATCCTCCTGTTCCTCTTGAGCCAAATCTACCACAGTATAAAAATGGGCCCAATATACCAGACAGTTTGGAGGAAGGAGGACGAGATGGGAGGTCTGCCCAAACTACTCCAAAATTCCACCAGAGAATCCGTGTGAACACAAGAATGCTTCCACACCCCCCACCAGACGTATCCTCGTTGATTAGTTGGCCCGAGGCTACTGTTGGAAAAAATGGTGTCTCAACCTTGCATTTATGCGAGGTTACTATTTATAGTAAGTTTTCATTTGAGCACGAAATGGTGCGAAACTTTCCCTAAAGCTTCTGGTTGGTTAGATAAGCATTCCGGTAAAGTTGCGTCGCAAGGTCACAGCTAGTTTTGAAGATATTAATGTTTTCGTCTTGGAGAGGTGCAATAAAATGTTTAAACTTAATTTTGGGGGCTTTAGAGGCTCCAAAACGCCCTGAAAAGTGGCCGTAACCGGCGAAGCGGGTTACGAAGTGATAGAGCATTTCGCGAGCTTTTCGGCGCTTCAAATGGTACGTCAATCGGACACCCGGTTCTCAAGTTATGGCCTCCGAAAGTTTGTACTCCTGAAATAGGAAAAATAATTTGTATCGGATACATAAATGAGCTGTAAAAGGGAGCGACACGTGTTGATGTGTGCTTTAACATGTCATAGAAGGGAGATAAGGTCGGCTACACCTTATTGGGTGGTTTTAGCCCATGGTTTTGTAATACCGTTTGACGGTTTCTTGTATTGTATCTCCTATTTATGAGGTGTGTCAGATAGAGGTTGGGTGTAAGAGTCCTATGGCTATTGAGTTGCCTCTGAATCTCTGATTAGTGGTACTCCTGCGAAGAGCTTGCTCTGCAAGTATGTTGTAATCTGTTTTTGATTGCTGAATAAAATATTGAGCTGCTTTTGGAGTGTGGGGTTTTTCTCCCGAAAGGGTTTTCCCCACGTAAATCACTGTGTTGTGGTATGAATGCTATTATATCTATTTCTATTTTTCTGTAACTGTTGTAACGATCTGAAAAAGTTTGCATTACCCTCCTCTCAAGGTTAGTGTAGGAAGTTGTTTCCGCTACTTAACTTCCTTACAAGTGGTATCAGAGCCTGATCACCTTTGGTTTCAATTGTGGGCAGTTGGGTTTTTTGAACTAATCCAGATTTGAGTGGGAGCTTGTGCAGAAGACACTTTTTGATCTTGTTGCAAGAATATTCAGATGGCGAGTTCGTCAGGGAGAATAGAGGTGGAGAAATTTAATGGAAGTAATTTTGAGATGTGGAAGCTGAAGATGGAAGATCTGCTAATAGATCGAGATCTTTGGGATGCTGTTGATGCGAATGTCCAAAGGCCCTCAGATCCTACTGCGGCAGCTCAGTATGATGTTATGGACCGAAAAGCCAAGGGTCTAATCAGACTGTGCCTGGCAGACTCTGTTCTAATCAATGTCCATGAAGAGAACTCTGCAAAGAAGCTATGGACTAAGCTTGGTGAGATGTATCAAGTGAAATCTTTATTAAATCAAATTTTCTTAAGAAAGAAATTGTATTCCTTGAAGATAGAAGAGGGTGGACGAATTGCAGACCACCTAGAAGCATTCAATATGTTGGTGGCTCAATTAGTATCCGTCAGTGTTAAGATGGACGAGGAGGAGAAATGTCAGATCTTGCTTTGTTCTTTGCCTGAATTGTGGGATTCTCTTGTTATGGCTATCGGTAGTACTTCTGTTGTTTTGAAATCTGAAGACGTGGTGGGTGCCCTACTCAGTGAAGAGATGCGAAGGAAGGTATCCATCAGTTCAAAGGAAGCCCTAACCGTTCGTGGAAGACCTAAGGAGAAAGGCAAGAAGAATGAGAAGCGCGACAAGTCCAAATCCAAAGGGAGATCGAAATCTCCTGGAAAGTCCAAAGTAATTTGCTGGAATTGCGGTAAACCGGGTCACATCCATAAGGACTGCAAAGAAGAAAAGAAGAAGAAGAAAAAGAAAAGGTTCGATTCTGATTTTGAGTCCAACAAGGAAGATGGCGATGCATTTATTGCGGCTTTGGCGACTCATACAAGTAATGATGCCTGGCTAATTGACTCAGGTGCATCTTTTCATATGACTTCCAATAGAGATTGGTTTTCTGAATATGAAGGATTTAATGCAGGTAAGGTGTACTTGGGTGATGATTCACATCTAGACATTGTTGGTCGAGGTAAAGTTAGAATCAGGTTTTCTGATGGTAGAATAAAAAGGATTAATGGTGTGTTGCATATCCCTGGATTAAAACGAAACCTGTTATCTGTGAGCAAACTGATAGATGCAGGTGTGCAGGTAGTCTTTTCTGAAGCAGGATGTAAGATGATTAAGGGTGCTATGGTAGTTGCTAGAGGTGTCAGGTTTGGCACTTTGTATAAGCTTGATGCATACACTGTTGAGTGTAATAGCACTTCTGTAAAAAGTAAATCTGCGGATACTTCATTGGAAGATTTGAAGGTTTCACCTTCAGCAGATGGAAATGGTTTTTGGGTACCTAAGGGTGCTCTTTCGTCTGAAGCAAAGTTACCTGCAGAGAAGACTATGTTATGGCACCAGAGACTTGGCCACATTGGAGAAAAGGGTCTAAGGACCTTGAAAAATAAAAATCTTGTTGAAGGTTTGAATGACTGTAATCTTGACTTTGATTTCTGTGAGCATTGCATTTATGGAAAACAAAACCGCATTCAGTTTTACTCGAGTTCTCATAAAACTTGTGGTGTTTTGTATCTTATCCATTCTGATGTGTTTGGTCCAGTAGATGTCTCTTCGATTGGAAAATCCACATATTATGTTTCATTTATTGATGATTTTAGTAGAAGGACATGGGTTTATTTTCTAAAAAGTAAATCTGAAGTTTTTAGTCGTTTTAAAGAATTTAAAGCAATGGTTGAGTTGCAGACTGGAAAGAAAATAAAATGTTTGAGAACTGATAATGGCGGTGAGTTTTGCTCTAATGATTTTGATAGATTCTGTAAAGACTGTGGAATTAACAGGCAGAAGACAACTCCGTATTCTCCACAGCAGAATGGAGTTGCAGAAAGAATGAACAGGACACTGATGGAGAAGGCTAGGAGTATGTTGAGTGGTGCTGGTCTCGAACAAAAGTTTTGGGCTGAAGCTGTTGCCACTGCTTGCTACCTGATTAACAGGTCTCCTACATCAGCTCTTGTTGATAAAACGCCTATGGAAGCATTGTCAGGTCACAAGCCTTCATTGAGACATCTTAGAGTTTTTGGTTGCGAGACATATGCACATGTGCCAAAGGAGAAGCGAACAAAGTTGGAGAACAAGGCTGTGAAATGTATCTTCATCGGGTATAGTTATGGTGTGAAAGGATACAAGCTTTGGGACCCTGTTGCACAAAAGGTAATTCACAGTAGAAGTGTTATTTTTAGAGAAATTAAGTCTCCTTCTATTACATTGCAGCCAGAACAGACTAAAAAAGAAGATGTGATTCAACTTCCTTCTACACTTGAAAAAGTTGAATTGAGACCCCTAGATAGGCAAGAATTTGAGGAGAGCTCGTCTAGCTCTGAATCTTCAGAAGAGGAGGAAGAACCTCCAACTCAGCTTGTTCGAAGGTCTACAAGACATAGACAACCACCTGAAAGGTATTCACTTGATGATTGGAGATGTATTTTTGCTCTGAATACTAGTGTGGATGAACCGAAATCTGTAGAAAAGGCATTAGGTATGAATGATGCAGAATCCTGGAAGAGTGCTATGGAGGAAGAAATGGCAGCTTTGAAAAAGAATGATACATGGGATCTTGTACCATTGCCTGAAGGACGAAAACCTGTTGGTTGTAAATGGGTGTTCAAGAAAAAGATTGGTTCAGATGGAAGCATTGAAAAGTATAAAGCAAGGTTAGTTGCAAAAGGCTACTCTCAGGTTGAGGGTGTTGATTACGGTGAGATATTTTCTCCTGTTGCAAAAATGACGTCCATTAGATTTTTGCTTTCTATTGCTACTGCTTATGATTTAGAGGTTGAGCAAATGGATGTGAAAACTGCTTTCCTTCATGGTGATTTGGAAGAAGATATTTATATGACACAGCCGGAGCACTATGTGGTGAAAGGCAAAAGTAATTTGGTCTGTAAATTGAAGAAATTTTTGTATGGCCTCAAACAAAGTCTTAGGATGTGGTACCAGAAATTTGATACATATGTGTTGAGTTTGGGATTTGAACGTTCTAAATCAGATCACTGTGTTTATTATAAATCTTATGGTGATCATTTCTTATTCATTGCATTGTATGTTGATGATATGTTGTTCATTGGTAAAGGGAAAGGTATGATTTCAGAACTGAAGTCTCAGCTCGCTGCTAAATTTGAAATGAAAGATCTTGGTGCAGCAAAGCACATTCTTGGGATGGAAATTAGAAGAGATAGGGCGAACAGAAAGCTATGGCTAGGCCAGAGTAAGTATGTGAATTCAGTGTTATAGAGGTTCAACATGCAGAATTGTAGACCATTGAGTGTTCCTTTTACAGTTGGAATGAAACTATCTATTTCAGATTGTCCTACATCCCCATTGGAGATGGAAGACATGAGCAGAGTGCCTTACCAAAGTGCGATTGGAAGCTTGATGTATGCTATGGTCTGTACTAGACCAGACATTGCCCAAGCAGTGGGAGTACTTTCTAGATATATGTCTAATCCTGGTAGAGTTCATTGGGATGCAGTCAAAAGAGTCTTCAGATATTTGAAGGGTACTTCAGAGTATTCTTTGTGTTATCATGGTAATTCAGTTGGAGACATGACTTCCCTTGATATCCATGGTTATGTGGATTCAGATTGGGCAGGTGATATTGATAGCAGAAGATCCACCAGTGCTTATGTGTTTACTTTGTTTGGTGGTACAATTAGTTGGATGAGTAAGCGACAGGCTGTGGTTGCTTTATCCACTACTGAAGCAGAGTATATGGCAGCTACTCATGCTTGTAAAGAGGCCATTTGGCTTAAGAGACTGTGTTCGGATATTGGAATAAAACAAGGTACAGTGACAGTTTACTATGACAGTCAGAGTGCAATTAGCCTAGCTAAGAACCCGACATTTCATGCCCGGACCAAACATATTGATGTTTAGTATCATTTTGTTAGAGATATGGTCGAAGATGGTAGGGTGAAGCTGGTTAAGGTGGAAACTTTGATGAATGTTGCAGATGCTTTAACTAAGGCTGTGAGCACAGAGAAGTTCAGATGGTGTTCAGAGTCTATGGGCCTTATGGCCCCTAGCAATTGATTCATTATGTTGACATTCCCTTCCGCTCATGCAAGGTGTTCGACAAGTGGGAGATTTGTTGGAAAAAATGGTGTCTCAACCTTGCATTTATGCGAGGTTACTATTTATAGTAAGTTTTCATTTGAGCACGAAATGGTGCGAAACTCTCCCTAAAGCTTCTGGTTGGTTAGATAAGCATTTCGGTAAAGTTGCGTCGCAAGGTCACAGCTAGTTTTGAAGATATTAATGTTTTCGTCTTGGAGGGGTGCAATAAAATGTTTAAACTTAATTTTGGGGGCTTTAGAGGCTCCGAAACGCCCTGAAAAGTGGTCGTAACTGGCGAAGCGGGTTACGAGGTGATAGAGCACTTCGCGAGATTTCCGGCGCTTCAAACGGTACGTCAATCGGACACCCGGTTCTCAAGTTATGGCCTCCGGAAGTTTGTACTCCTGAAATAGGAAAAATAATTTGTATCAGATACATAAATGAGCTGTAAAAGGGAGCGACACGTGTTGATGTGTGCTTTAACATGTCATAGAAGGGAGATAAGGTCGGCTACACCTTATTGGGTGGTTTTAGCCCATGGTTTTGTAATACCGTTTGACGGTTTCTTGTATTGTATCTCCTATTTATGAGGTGTGTGAGATAGAGGTTAGGTGTAAGAGTCCTATGGCTATTGAGTTGCCTCTGAATCTCTGATTAGTGGTACTCCTGCGAAGAGCTTGCTCTGCAAGTATGTTGTAATCTATTTTTGATTGCTGAATAAAATATTGAGCTGCTTTTGGAGTGTGGGGTTTTTCTCCCGAAAGGGTTTTCCCCACGTAAATCACTGTGTTGTGGTATGAATGCTATTATATCTATTTCTATTTTTCTGTAATTGTTGTAACGATCTGAAAAAGTTTTGCATTACCCTCCTCTCAAGGTTAGTGTAGGAAGTTGTTTCCGCTACTTAACTTCCTTACAGCTACAAAATAAACATCCAAAACCTTATGCAGATTAGTAGATTCTCTAATCCGAGCAAGTCCCATCAGGGTTGTGTCATCAACAAACTGCAAATGAGACTGCGACTGCAAGTCATTACCCCAACTCCAACCCTGAATAATACCTAGATCCACATTATGCTTGATCAACCTCCCTAGACCCTCAGCTAGAATAATGAATAAGTAGGGGGATAGGGGGTCCCCCTGGCGGAGACCCCTAGAAGCACCAAATAGCTCAGTATGATTGCCATTGATTAGCACAGAGAAAGAGGTAGACGTAACACAACTCATAACCCATTGGATCCATAAGCCTTGAGGATCTTCTGGAGGAAGGACCAAAGGACTTTATCATAAGCCTTAGCCATATCCAGCTTAATAAACATAGCTTTTTCCTTGGAAGTTGCCTTAGAATGAATGGTCTCCGTAGCAATGACCACCCCATCCAAGATTTGGTGCCCTTCCACAAACCCACTCTGCTCCTTAGAGATAACATCCCCCAGACACTTCTTCAGCCTATCCGTTATCATCTTGGAGATGATCTTATAGATCAAATTGTAGAGAGAGATAGGGCAGCCCCATCACACTTGGGGATAAGTGCAATAAAAGTCGCATTCAAAACCCGAAGCATCAGCTTATTCCTTTGGGACTCCTGAACTACTTCCCATAAGTCTAGTTTGATAATATCCCAGAAATCTTGAAAGAATTCAACCGAGAACCCATCCGGTCCAGGAGCCTTTCCCTTTCTCATGTGAAAAACAATATGCTCTAGTTCTTCTAGCAAAATGGGACCCATAAGCTGCTCATTCATCTCCCTAGTAACTAGAGAAGGAATGCAATCGAGAACTTGATTCTCCTCCACTGATTCCCCCTGAGAATACTCACTAAAGAGGGACCGAAAATAATGTAAAGACTCCCTAGAGATCTCTTGCAAGGATAAAAGTTGTTCACCTCTCTCATTGACCAGAACAGGAATGGAATTTCCATGTCTTCTTGCTTTCACTGAGTTGAAAAAGAAAGTAGAGTTCTTATCCCCCTCTTGAAGCCAATCAATACGATCTCTCTATTTCCAGTATATTTCTTCCCTAAGCTACCATTCCTCTAAAGCCTTGACAACCCTATCTTCCTCCCTTAGCAAGGCTTCAGACAAACCATGCTCTCTGATTTCACTGGTGATGCCATCCAACACTATTTGAGCAACTTTCTTAGCATGAAAAATGTTCCTGAATCCCTGACAATTCCACTGTTTAAACTAAAACTTAACAAATTGTAGCTGCTTGGCAAAAGTGTACATAGCAGTGCCAAAGGCAGGCCTCCCTTTCCTCCACCACTCTGCTACAAGAGTTTGCAAATCAGGATCCCGAAGCCACATAAGCTAGAATTTGAATGAAGGAGAGCGAGCGACCCGAGCAAAAGAAGAAACCATCTTGATGGGCAGTGGTCTGACACTCTCCAGTCAAGAATCTCAGAGCTTATGGACCACCCCCGACCAACCCAAAAACTAGAAACCAGAAATCGATCCAACCTTTCTGCAATCCAATACTCCCCCACCCTCCTATTGTTCGAGGTGAATAAACCATTACCGGGCTTAATGTCAACAAGATGCAACGATGCTATACTATCCCAAAAAAGGAAAGAAGAAGGTTCCAATCGCATAACACCCCCCTTCTTCTCACTCAACTCAAGGATAGTATTGAAATCGCTCGCCATAATCCAAGGATGAAAAGGGACCAACCTTTGCATACAAGAAATATGAGACCATAAGTTCTTCTTACCCTGAAGATCAGTGGGGGCATATATGTTAGTAAACAAGATATATTCCCCAGTATCAAGACTAGAGACAACCCCGGATAACGAAGATCTGGAGGCCACCCACCAGATAGGGCAAATCCTTAAAGGGTTCCAAAGACAAGCCACCCCTCTCGAGAGGAGCCCACAACCCCAATACACTGACACATGCTTCTCCCCCATAGCTTTGGCACCAAATCCATCATACTTCCCACAAAATGTTTTGTCTCCTGCAAAAAAAGGATATCAGGAGAATGACTCCTTATCAAATCCCGAACAACTTTTTATCTAGGGCCACTGCTCAAGCCCCTCACATTCCAAGATAAAACAATCATTTATGGGGATTGGAAAAATGAGAATCCAAAGTCTTTACTGACCCTGACTCAACCAAATTCTCCCCCATCAATTTGATCTTCTCCAAATCCTTCTTTCTGCCAACCTTTGAAATCTTCTTCATTGATCCTTTCTTAATGTCCTTCTAATGGAGACCCAAATGTAAGACCATCTTGTTACTTTTGGCCCCAACAAAATCCAATTTATGAGTTGTAGGAGAAACATCCCCCCCAACCAACTCCATTGCAACACTAGACATGGTCCCCAATTGAGTCGCTACTGGCAGATCCGTCTCCATTTGCTGACTCTCAACAATTTGCACAGTCTAGGTCGAGTCCCAATTCACACTATCATTGACCAACCCTGGTGCACCCTGATCCAAAGAAGTCATCCTAGGGTTCACCTCCTGCTGGGTAAGGTCATCCGGGGGTTCAAATCTGTTAAAGGTATCCTCCTCATGTCTCTCCTATAGGGGCCTCTTTAGTCCCCGATTCATGTTCTTTGTCTTAACTGGGACAAAACCATCAGTACCCACAACTTCCCCAGTTATGGTGGCTTTTCCTTTGTCAGCCCCATCTGTGTTACGGGTCGATTGTTGAGGTTGACACACCATCGGTTTATACCTAGGACACTTGCGCTGTAAATGACCATACTCATGACACAGAAAACACCGAAATGGTAAAGTCTCATAATCCAGCTGTTGTACCCAAGCATAAGAACCCGCACACATATCTATATCATCTGGTAGGGGCTTACTAAGATCAATTTCAACACAGATACGGGCGAAGGTCATTACCTTTCTCCCCAAGGTTTGCGGTGAGGCTCCAACTAGCCTCCCTAGCACTGAAGCGAGCATCCGTAGCACATCCTCCCAACAACATTCCACCAGAAAATGTGGTAAACGAACCCACACTGGGACCCTATTCGGAAGCTCCTCCGATGGGTTGAATCCTGCATGCCAAGGTTTGATGAACAACCCCACTTGGGTGTAAAAATACAACCCTCCTTCAAAAACCCTACTCTGATCCTCCATGCAGTTGAAAGTAACCATGAAGTAGTTGTTTGGCAGTAACATAATCTCCATTTCCCCTTCCGATGCCCAAGTTCTCTGAGCCTAGTTCTCAAAAAACTGCAGAGAAACCCTCATCCCCAAAAACTTGTAGTATAACGAATGTTTAAAAAAGTAATCAACATCTTCCGCTATCATCTCTGGAGGAATAATCAACCTTGGTCTCTCTCTACACCTTTCTAGGCAGCCATTAATCTTCGAGATCTGAGAGCCACCAGCATTGCCAGCCCCAGACTCTGAGGCAAAAAGGTTATTATCAAAGGTCTTGACATTTTGGGATGGAGGTTTCAAACCCACCGCAGCCCAGAAATCCATATCAAGAGATGCCTTCGAGGCCTCTCCACCCGATCTAGACATAGCACCACTCAGAGAGCCCACCTCCCTAAAGGAAATGGGAAAGGAAACCACACCCCCCTGCAAGGACACACACACCCCCCTACCACACTCCACCACTTGGCAGATCCAAACCCCACTACCCTTCCTCGCAAGTAGGCTGCGAAATCGCTAAAACCTCGAGCCCCTACCTCTCGCAACACCACCCACCACCCACAACCACCGCGCTTCCTTTCGCCCCCGCAACCTCGAAGCTAATCCCTCTCGCAACACCACCCACACATGCAAACACCTCCCTCCCTCTGCCGTAGCAGCATGTAGGCGCCACTCACGAGCTAGGGCTGTGATGCCCTAGCCCGTGCTCAACACCCACCACGCGCAACTCCGTCCTCCAAAACCTCATCATTTTCATTGGTCATGTTCAATCAATCTAAGGGTTTGACTTGGGTTTCCAATAATGATTTTTAGCACCACTTTTTTTCTTTTTTTTTATGCATGTATCATTAAATCAACACCTTCTTTAGATACTGAAAATCAATTTTTTCACCACACAAAATCATGTCATCTAGGATGAAATTGCACTAGTTGGACTATATTGTAATCATGATACCGTCTCAAGCACTTCAAACTCTCAACTATGAGTTATCTTAAGTTTTTTATTCTTAATTTAATTTTGGATTCAAAGTGTAGGTCTATATCATAGTGTTGCAATAGTCAAAATTTATATCAATCTAATTTCTAAATAAGACTGATTCCTAATCATTTACAAAAAGAAACTTAATTCTTGATTTTGGATTCAAATTATAGGTCTATATCATAGTGTTATGATAGTCAAAGTTCATATCAACCTAATTTCTTAATAATCATAATTCCTTATCATTTACAAAAAAGAAATTAATTCAATTTTGAATACAAATTCTAGCTCTATATCATAGTTACAATAGTCAAAGTTCATATCAATCTAATTTCTAAATAAGCATAATTGCTAATCATTTACAAAAAAATCTTAATTCAATTTTGGATTCAAATTGCAGATCAATATCATAATGTTACAATAGTCAAAGTTCATATCAATCTATTTTCTAAATAAGTATAATTCCAAATCCAATTTAATAAAAATCTTTTCATATATGTTTTGTACCTTGGTATTTATTTCATAACCTATTTAACTTAATTTAAAAACTAATCATATTAATGGATATATTATCCCCTAATTAAACATTATAAATTAAATTCAAGATTGATCCATTTCTTTTTATAAATAAAATTGAATAAAATACAAATAAAGAAATGATCATATTAAAGTATGATAAGTAATGATGGTCAAAATATGATCACATTTATATACGGGCAAGATGGTAATATGAAGATAGCCTTAAAGGTAAGATAAGGATCATTAAAATATCAATGGGATGTATAATATATGGCCATGACATGGGTCTCAAATGTGGAATTATAAGGTGAAACATAATATGAGATCATAAGGTCCATTGGTATATTAATGAGAGCATAGACATGACAAGATCCTAAGCATATAGCAACAACTATGTACTCATAAGTAGGTAGAAATGATAAGAATAAGATAATTTGATTTAGATAATCATAGAGATAAACATAAGAAGCATATAAGTCATGGTGCATAGATGACATGATAAGTGTGTACATAGATCATGAGAACATGTGTAACCAAGAAACACATGACCACCCAAAGAGGAAACATGAAACATGAAAAATCATACAAGTTGAGAGTTTAAGCATATGTAGAAGTAAACAAGGATGCATAAGCAAGTGTGAAAACTGAAACATCACATATAACTAACTACAAAAACCCAACATAAAAGCAATATAGAAATGATGCCCCCAAGGGAGAAGGAAGCATAAAATAAAATATAAAAAAGGTAAAATCACAAAGTAGACAAAGGTCTAGAATGTGACAACACACAAGGTAAGTGATTGAAAAATCAAGTGGAGTCACAACATATCTGTTATAAATAAAAGGTCAAATTAGAATTGATACAAAGCATAAGGAAGAAGTGATACAAATACCACAACACTATTTAAGGTCTTTAGTGCCAACATGCACCATTAAAGATGTATTTGCATCATCCACATGCTAACTAGGAACATGAAAATATAAACATAAAGCCAAGAAAGAAAAATAAAAGCACAAAATGTGACAAGTAGTAAGAAGAATAGGTGAGGATTTCTTACCAACAAAGTTATCCCTATTCATTTGCATCTAGAATATATACTCATGAGATGTATCATTGTAAAACCAACCCCCCCATTTATTTATGTATGTCATTAAGTAGAGTGCCCAAATGGACTATATGGATGGTAAAAAATGAAATACTCTTTAATCTTAAATAAACTCATAATTCCTTTAATAAGTCTATTCTCTTTCATTATTCCATTCTTATCTCTAAATGATCATTCCTTTGATATCATAGCATACACGAGATTTCTATATAGAGATAAAGATTCTTTATTCAATAGGAAAATGTAGTAGTATCTCAATCATCTCTACATACAATACTTAGGCCTTTCTAATGCCTTAAGTTCAAATAACAAGACAAATATAAAGTAAAGGATAAGATGCGTCCTTTGATCTGTAATCCAAGCTATCTTCAATGCAATCTTTAGAATGAAGATGAGAACAAGATTCGGGTGCTTTTTCCACCCAACCTTGAAGTTTACACTTCTCTAGAATTCTTGGTCAATCAAGAATACTCGACCCTGCACGAATTGATTAGCAAAAATAATTCGATAGATAAGATGGAATCTAGTGCAGGCCTAGAATGATACATGCATTTTCAATTTTGTAATTCCATAAAGAAACAAGCAAGGTCAATCAAGGATATGGTAGAGAGCATACTAAATCCATCTATTTCAATGGTCAATAAGTTACTTGGCCGAGTATAATGCCATGCATAGCAATAAAATATAGTTTGGAAAAGCAAACTATTCTCTCTATGATTCCACATTCGGCACCCATCCCGGAAGGTAACTTTCCCACAAACACATCTTGCTTTCCTATTGTTTGTAAGGTTTTTAAAGAAGATAATCTTTCACTTAATAGATAAAGAAGAAACTATCTTTTGTTTACAACCCATTTACATTTAATAAGAAAACATTCTTTCGCTTCTATCTTTTTTAGCAAAACAAGAATAAGAATTAATAATAAGAAGGTGTAACACATGTATGCATATTTGCCATATAGATAAAAGTAAAATTCAGAATTAGAAGTTATGAGTACACATTCTTTCATCTTTTCTCATAAAATCCAAATAGCGTATTCATACATCTTATGAAGTTTCTAAGTTTAGAATGCATAAGTTCTCTATCTTTCCATATGTTCTTGACTATCTACTTCTTTTATTTTGAATTTGATACTAACTGTATGCAGGAAAAGCGGGTCGATAGAACTCAATATGTGAAAAATGGAGCTCTATGGAGCCTTGCTCACACACTCACAGGACTCAGATGTTTTCCATGATCTAATATGATAATTCTAATTTGCACATACCTATATGGCTTTTTCAAAAGAAATTTCACATAATCATTGTAATTTCTAAATCAATAAACTATTTAGAAGTAGAACTCTTTTCTTCACTAAAGATCTTAAACAATCAAATCTCTAGATAATTCTATTCTTATTCTCTAATAATAAAACAAACTATTGCTCGTTTAAGAGCCTACCTCTGAAATTTGACCCATTTGATATGATCAATGATGATCTTCTCCAAATCTGTTTGCAACACATCTAGATTTCAAATGCTTTTCCTTCTCTATTTGGTTCTATCACTTGAGTTATCTCCTTTCTATTGTCTCCCTCTCTTTTCTATTCACTATTCTTTCCCTTCTCTATGTGGTTCTATCACTTGAGTTCTCTCCTTTCTATTCTCTCCCTCTCTTTTCTATTCACTATTCTTTCTCTCTATTCTATTCTTACCGATTCACTATATATTTCTTACTGTCTTATCCCCAAAACCGTCTTCTCTTCTCTGTTTTTTCTATGTATCTTGTTGGCATTTTCAATGATTATGTTGTGATTGTCATTGATGGACACACACTTGCTATGAGATCACTTTTTGTATGTATGAGTTAAAGCTCAATCGGTATTTGTTCCAACCGATATGATGTATTATAGTCTTTAGACTATCGGTGTTTTTCAGAAAGTGTTTACCGATCTGAAGCGGTATGAAGACCCCAAGCAATTCAAGGATCTCAAGCGGTACGAAGGAATGAAGTGGCACAACTCATATTTCCCAGTCTTCATTTTGTCAAACCGACAACCGATATTTTGCTTAAACCGGTATTTTGTTTGAACCGATAATACTTTGTGATGAGTTACCAACCGACATTTTGTGATGAGTTACCATCCACCGATTGTTTTGCGGTGCCGACACTCTAGCAGTGCTTTTTGTGTCGTGTTACCAAATATGTCTAGATGCATTGAACCTAGAAAATTATATTGTAATCCTATTGGACCAACATGAAATCAGATTCCTTCATAAGGACATCATGTCTAGGGTTTTAGGTTGTTGCAAGGGTTTAAGGTGGTTGATGAGTTTTTGTAAGTGAGATTATAGAAGAGAAGTTCATGTCTGTGAGAAAAAGGTAGAGTATGAATGTGTTGAAGACTGAAGTAATGCTGGAATGCATTAGGAATGAGCTATCAAGGATCTAATCAAGTAATATGTGCTATTTGCTAGATCACTCACTTGTTGATTACTCACATCTTCGACAAGTCTGAAGCCCTTAACTGGGTAGGCCCAAAAAGCCTTTTGTAAATCCTCTAACAAGGTGGTTCACATCTGTGGATCTAAAATCCTCTAGCAAGGTAGTCCTTAATCAGACTTATCTCCTAACAGAGATTGAGATTCCTAACATGATCTGTTATGGTAAAGAACATTGTATGACCTTAACCGGTTTGACCTTAACCTATCTGGTTCCTATTCTACAGATAGTTACTTGTGAGTTTCATCTCACCGTGGTTTTTCCCATTTGGGTTTCCACATCAAAATATCTTGTGTTATGGTGTTTGTGCTTTTGTGGGTGAATGCATTACTTGCTATTTGGTTTGCATGTGTGCTAACCGGCTTGTTTGCTAAACTGCATTACTGGTTTACTGTTAGAATAGTAAAGTGTTTAAGTACAACAAATTTTGGCATACTAATTCACCCCACCCCTCTTAGTATTCATCAATTGGTATCAGAGCGAACCTTTCTATAAGATGAACAAGAAATCATTAAGTAATTATGTGTAAATGACCGGTCACTTGCTCAATATTTTCCTGATGTATCAAATTCAAAACTTTTTGAAGTTATGAATAAATACAAAGGCCTCTTCTTCATGAGAAGAAGAAGACTCCTGTTACTGGAAGGAAAGGTTCATGAAGTGATAAAAGATACACATACTCATGCTCAAGAAGCTCTAAAGATGCATCAAGTGGTTGAAGCCAACAGGAAAGCTGAGCAAGAACTGGAAATTGGCAAACTAGATGAGGTGTATAATAGTGAAGGAGAACCGGTCATAGAACAAATGGACCCCATTGATGTTGACGCCTTAGATGGTGAAAATGTTACTCAGGGTACACCATCAGAAGGAATAGGACAGGAGAAGCAGGCAGAAGAAGAAAAGAAGCAATAGGAAGCAGAAAAGAAGAAATAGGCAGATGAAGAAGATAAGAGAAAAGAGGAGAAAAAGAAGAAAGAGGAAGAGGATAAGAGAAAAGAGGAGGAAAATAGGAAAGATGAAGAGGATAAGAGAAAAAAAGAGGAAAAGAAGAAAGAGGAAGATGATAAGAGAAAATAGGAGGAGAAGAAGAGAAGAGAAGAGGAAAACAAGAAACAAGAGGAAGAGAAGAAGAAGAAGGAAGAGGAAAAGAAAGAAGAGGAGAAGCGGAAAGAGGAAGAGAAGAAACAGGATGAGGAGAAGAGAAAGAAGGAAGAAGAGAAGAAGAAGGATGAGGAAGAGAAGAAGCGAAAAGATGAAGAGAAGAGACAAGAAGAAGAGAAAAGAAAGAAAGAAGAAGAGGAGCAGAGGAAGGCTCAAGAAGAGAAGCTAAAAGCCAAGGACAAGGAAGCAATGACAAAGAGAACACAGGTGGAGACCCCAATGGTAACCGGTAGTCAGGCTAAACCGGCTGACATTACCAGTCCTATTGACCTCCAGTTTGCAAATGAATCGGAGCTGCTGCAGAGCATTAAGCTTGCTCAAGAGCGATTGGATGCTCTAAGGAGGAAAAAGGAGGAAGATGTTATCCAAATTGCGGTGGAAACACTTACCAATTTGATACCCAGTACGAACCTTCCTAGTACCGATTCCTCACTTGCACAATTGAAGCTCCTATGTAAAGTTGTAGAAGACCAAGTGCAAAGCCTGGAAAAGGTCACAAAAGCAAATGCCAAGAAGGAACATCAAAAGGCTCTGGACACTGCCTTGGTGAGAAAATTAACAGAGCTCCGGTCTAATCTCCAGAAGGCACAGAAGGACATTAGAGATGAAATGAATGAGGGAAATCTTCTACTCAGCAAGATTTGTCAACCTCATTTATTCTGTGATGATGTGCTCACTCAGAAGGACAAACTACAAACTAATATGTAGTCATTTATTAGCACCTTCAAGATGCCCTATGACTCCTTCTCCACCTATGGAAAAACTATTCACCGACTTCAACTTCAGTCTACAAGACTAGAGGCAGAGATAAGGAACCGAACACGAAATTTGCAGGAACTTCAATTGGTCCTACTGCCAAGACTGCAAATTCTCCAGAAGTACTATCTAAATCTTGATGCCCTAAGGGTCACTCAAGAAATGAGCACGATAGATGCCATGGAAGAACAAGTCTCCCAGATGTAGATAGAGAAAGAGGTGGCTGCATCCCTACTTGAGTCATGGTCCTTATCCATGAAGCAATTTTTGTAGGACTTTAAATCAATTTTTGACAAATTTTACTCTTTACTATCATAAACACTTATTATTTTAATACTCATGAAACAGGGGTTAGTTTGCAATATTTTTGTCATTGTTGGCAAAGGGGGTGAAGTATATAAATTTTGATGTTTTGATGTATACTTTCATGTTATTTCTGTTAAGGAGTAGTATACATTGCATTTTCTGCAAAAGGGATAGTGTATATGCTTAGAGGGAGTAATTTTGATTATGGCATATTCTTTATTGTAAAACACTTAGATGTCAAAATTTTCCTAAGTGTTGCCATCAATGCCAAAGGGGGAGATTGTTGGCATTTTTTATTCTTATGTTGTGATTGTCATTGATGGACACACACTTGCTATGAGATCACTTTTTGTATGTATGAGTTAAAGCTCAACCGGTATGATGTATTATAGTCTTTAGACTATCGGTGTTTTGCAGAAAGTGTTTACCGATTTGAAGTGGTATGAAGACCCCAAGCGGTTCGAGGATCTCAAGCGGTACGAAGGAACGAAGCGGCACAACTCATATTTCCTAGTCTTCATTTTGTCAAACCGCCAATCGGTATTTTTCTTAAACCGGTATTTTGTTTGAACCGGTAATACTCTATGATGAGTTACCAACCGGCATTTTGCGATGAGTTACCATCCACCGATTGTTTTGCGGTGTTGACACTCTAGCGGTGCTTTTTGTGTCATGTTACCAAATATGTCTAGATGCATTGAACCTAGGAAATTGTATTGTAATCCTATTGGACCGACATGAAATCAGATTCCTTCATAAGGACATCATGTCTAGGGTTTTAGGTTGTTGCAAGGGTTTAAGGTGGTTGATGAGTTTTTGTAAGTGAGATTATAGAAGAGAAGTTCATGTCTATGAGAAAAAGATAGAGTATGAATGTGTTGAAGACTAAAGTAATGCTAGAATGCATTAGGAATGAGCTATCAAGGATCTAATCAAGCAATCTGTGCTCTTTGCTAGATCACTCACTTGTTGATTACTCACATCTTCGACAAGTCGGAAGCCCTTAATCGGGTAGGCCCAAAAAGCCTTTTGTAAATCCTCTAACAAGGTGGTTCACATCTATGGATCTAAAATCCTCTAGCAAGGTAGTCCTTAATTGGACTTATCTCCTAACAGAGATTGAGATTCCTAACATGATCTGTTCTGGTAAAGAACATTGTATGACCTTAACCGGTCTGGTTCCTATTCTGCAGATAGTTACTTGCGAGTTTCATCTCACCATGGTTTTTCTCATTTGGGTTTCCACGTCAAAATATCTTGTGTTATGGTGTTTGTGCTTCTGTGGGTGAATGCATTATTTGCTATTTGGTTTGCATGTGTGCTAACCGGTTTGTTTGCTAAACTGTTTTACCGGTTTACTGTTAGAATAGTAAAGTGTTTAAGTACAGTAATTTTTGGCATACTAATTCACCCCCCCCCCCTCTTAGTATTCATCATATCTTCTCTGTGCATTTTCTGTGTACTAAAGCTCAATATTTATGCTAAACTCATGCTACATTTTTTGCTATGTTTCGGGCTTTACGTCCACTGTTATAATTGTTTCACATGCCACCACGCAACACATCTAACAGTCCACTTGACCACTTAGGCTTGTTCTAATTGTATACACCACATATGCAGTCTGTGTTCTATCTGCAAACCGTGTTTGAATTCAATACAAACACTTAAATGCTTGTTCTGTGGCATGGTCGACATTAATATTGTTTTATCTTTGCAAACGGTTTCAAGTCTTAGTGGTATACTGTTTGAGTTTATTATCATCGTATGGGTTGGTCACGTACATATAACTATTTTCTAATACATGTGAAAGTGGAGGTTTAAGTGGGTCATCGGTAGCAATATCGACTCCCTTCCTATCAATAATGGGGGTAGTCGATGTTATTATCGACTCCCTTCTGTTCTAAACAAAAAAGCTTGTCACATAGCATAGTCGATATATTATCGACTCCTCCTAGTATTACGATATGCTTTGATATTAATTACATGTCATTTATAAGTCTTCCAAATAGAATGCTACGTGGCTTCGCATAATGAATGCATACAATGTGCAAGTCGATATACATATATATCGATATATATGTGCGTGTGTGTGTGTGTATGTGCTCTCAATTAATTTAATATTCATGAAGTAAAGTAATTCATTTTCATGGTAATAAGATATATATATGATCAAATCACATTTCGAACTCTCTCTCTCTCACACACACACACACATGTATATATACTATTATCAAAATACAAAAGTGAACACATAAGTACAATATTTCATCCAATTACACATATATATACACAAAGAACGTACATCTCTACGATCAATATCTATAGTTAATCTTCTTTGAACAATGTTAGAATAAATCATACTTTAAAAAAATCATTTAATATTAGTCATATGAAATTCATCATTCGAATTTGAACAAACACCCAATTAAAGTTATATAAATCTTCAATCTTTGCAAAAATGAAAATACACATTCTAAAGTGGTGTGTGAGATTCCCATCTATTCTAGCGAAGTCCAAGAGCTAAAACAACTCTACCTAAACCATGTTCTCGCCTTCATCCACGTTCACCTGTTCCTGCATTTACTTGCACTCAATTGCTCATTAGCAATGACGATCCCAATTTTCATAATAAAAATGATATTGATCATGCAATTGTATTTAAATCATTTCATTGCATTTGAATTCCCATTTTATTATCATCTTATTTCACTAAAAATTTCATTTCCATTTCAATTTCATTTCATAAACGAAAAATAAACATTATTTTCTCAATTAAATAATTATAGATAAATATGGTTCGTGAGAGGTGATGCACATTCTTTTCAAGAACTAGCTTAAATATTGTATCAAGTGGTTTGACTTTTATGTCATGTGTAACCTCAATATAAAGTGTGCTACTATGAACATGATTGATTTGTTGGTATAAATGATGACAAAATATACACATCCTTGCAATTTTCATTATGTTTTAGACTCATTTTGGTGTGTGTCTCCCCTAGTGTGTCTTAGGTTCATTCAACCTTTACCTTATCCTTTTTCCTCCCATAGTTCTAAGGTCTTGCCTCTTGTTGTCCTTTTTGTCAAAATTGGAGTTACGACTATCTTAGTCTTGTGTTTTTGTTGTTGTTGGGGTTTTTGGCTATCTCTAGAGTTGGAATATCTATACAAGTTAGCATGGTGTGCAAATATCCATGTTATATGTGAATGTTTTATGATAGTTTGTAATTCACTGGTCATTTTTCAACTTTTGAGAAAATTGCTTTGTGAATATGTGAGAATTATTGCCCCCTTGATAAGACTTTCTTTTATTTTTGTTGTTACAATATTTAAATTATATAAATAAAATACAACATTACTCATACAAAAGTGTGTAGTGGAATCACATTTCAAATATATAAATCATCCAATCAAGTATATTATTTTAAAGAGATTAACTTTTAAATTATATAAATAAAATACAATATTACTCATACAAAAGTGTGTAGTGGAATCACATTTCAAATATACAAATCATCCAATCAAGTATATTATTTTAAAGAGATTAACTTTTAAATATAAAAAGAAAAAATTAAGTGTATTCTATCACACTACTATCTATTGTTAATTCTCCAAATTATTTAAACTACAATTTTCTAGAGTATAAAATGAGAGTGTCTTAAATTGAATCTCCTCCAAACTTTAATTACCTACTAAGGTCACGATTCGTGTCTGGTTGGCCAAGTCTTTTGGGATTTCCCTTGTCACTCCTCTTTGACTCATGGCCAAGGCCATAATGATCAAGGAGGACCAATTTGTTTTTTACAATTTGACTATATGTTTTAATTTTTAATTATAAAATATGATCTTTTCATAAATATGTGTGTGTGTGTGTTATATTTTGTAAAAAATATAACCATATAAGAGTTGTGTTCTTGTAATAAAATTTTATCGTTCTCAAAATTTCCTTCTCAAACATAACCAATCCTTATTTTTAGGAGCATATTCTTACTTTACATTTTTTCACTTTTGAGAAAATCTCTTTGTGAATATGTATAAGTGTTATAGCCCCCTTGATAAGACTTTAATTTTATTTATTGTTGTTACAATATTTAAATTATATAGATCAAATACAAAATTACTCATACAAAAGTGGGTTGTGGTATCACATCTCAAATATTTAAATCAAGTACATTATTTTAAACATAATCATTTTCACATAAAGAAAGACAAAATTAATATCGTATTCTATCACACTACTATTGATCTTTAATTCTCCAAAACCATTGAGATTACAATTTTCTACTGTAAACAATAAAAGTGTAAAAAAGTGAAATAGCTCTAAACTTTCATTCCCACTAAGGTAATGATTTGTGTGTAGTTAGCCAAGTCTTTTGGGATTTCCAATTTTTTTTAACAATTTGACTATAAGTTGATATATGATCTTCTTGTTTCTTTTTTTTTAAAGTGTCAAGTAAACATTTTAACATGATCGATGATGTTGGCATGACACGCCCTCCGACTCCACATGAAACAATTTTGACCTGAAGCTATGAATAAGTTTTGTCACAAACAAGGGACCTCGTCCCCATATAACAATGCTAAGGCTCAAACCCATGAGCACATTGCATCAACAAAGACACAAGCTTGTGATCACAATGGACCAATGAAGGTTTGAACCTTGGTGGTCACAACACCACCACCACCACTAACCAATACACTATTGAAAGAACCCTAGTTGATATATGATCTTTTATTAAAAGAATTGTCAAAATTTTCATATGACTATTGTAATTTTTTGTCTATTCCACATCACCCTTTCTTAGACAATGACAGTTTCGATGAATTTAGACCAAGTAGTCGAGTAGTGCACTATGTAAAGAAAATTCCTTTTATTGGCCTTAAATCATTTCACCACAAAAATTCAACAAAACAAACTCCAACACTTAGAGCCTAATATGACCTCATAGTGATTTAGATATATTGCTCCCCAATATCATGTTGAATTTCTATCCCTTACTTTAAAGTCCTCATTTATTAAATATCCAAATGAAAAGTAAAAATTAAAAAATCAAATCAAGCATTCATTAAGATTCGTGCAAAAAAAATTACACGTCTTCACCACAACTGGTGGATTTAACTTATAAATTAGTAAACAACTTATATTTTCTCCCAAGTCTAGGGCATTTTGGGGCCCCTTGGTCCTCCAAAAATAGGACCAATCAATTAGGAAATAGGAGAGGACAACCACCAAGATGGAGCCCACCTAATGGTGTCAACAAGTGACATCAAGGTTGGAGTAAAATAAGGCCAGAATGGGCCTAGGGGGAATGAAATTGGGACATGGTAAAGTAGGAGGAAAAATAGGAGGTGTAAATTGTATTGGTTACAATTTATGACACTACAAGAAGTAAACAAGGAAAAATAACAAGTGTGAAAACTAAAACATGGCATATAATTAACTACAAAAACTTAGCATAAAAGTAATATAGAAAGCATGCCCCCAAGTGGGAAGGAAGCATAAAATAAAATATAAAAAGGTGAAATGATAATAGGACATGGAAAAAGAAACACAACTTAGGTAAAGGTCTAGAATGTGACGACATACAAGGTAAGTGTATGGAAAATCAAATCGAATCTCAACATATATGATATAAATAAAAGGTCAAATTAGAAATGATACAAAGCATAAGGAAGAAGTGATACAAATACCACACCATTGTTTAAGGCCTTTAGTGTTAACATGCACTATTAAATATGTCTTTGCATCATCCACATGCTAACTTGGAACATGAAAATATTAACCTAAAGCCAAGAAAGAAAAGAAAAAGCACAAAATGTGGCAAGTAGTAAGAAGAATATGCGAGGAATCTAACCAATATAGTTATCTCTTATCATTTGCATCTAGAATATATAATCATGAGATGTGTCATTGTAAAACCAACTCCCCATTGATTTATTTATGTCTTTAAGCAGAGTTCCCACAAGGACAAGACATGGATACATGGATGATAAATGTGATGCACATGCTTTACAAGAACTATCTTAAATATTGTGTTAAGTGGTTTGACGTGTATGTCATGTGTAACCTCAATATAGAGTGTGTTACAATGAACGTGATTGATTTGTTGATGTAGATGATTTTCTTTATGTAATGATAAAAAATGCACACTCTTGCAATTTTCATTGTGTTTTAGACTCACTTTGGCATTTGTCTCCCCTAGTGTGTTTTAGGTTCATTCAACCTTTGCCTTTGCCTTTTTTTGCCCATGGTTCTAAAGGCCTTGCGACTTGTGGTCCTTTTGGTCAAAATTAGAGTTACAACTTAGTCTTGTGTTTTTTGGGTTTTTTGGCTATTTCTAGAATTGGAATACCTAGACAAGTTAGCATGGTGTGCAAAATATCCATGTGATGTGCTAATGTTCAATGATATTTTGTGATTTAGTGGTCATTTTTCTACTTTTGAGAAAAGTGCTTTGTGAACATGTACAAGTATTATTGCCCCCTTGATGAGACCTTAACTTTATTTTTTGTTGTTACAATATTTAAATTAAATAAATAAAATACAATATTACTCATACAAAAGTGTAGTGGCATCACATCTCAAATATATAAAATCCAAATCAAGTATTCTTGTAAAGAGAATATTTTTCAAATATATAAAAAAAAAATCAAGTGTATTCTATCAAACTACTATTGATTGTTAATTCTCCATAGCTATTGAAACTATAATTTTCCAGAGTAAACAAATAAAGTGTCTTAAAGTGAAACTTCTTAAAACTTTAATTACCCACTGAGGTAATAATTTGTGTCTAGTTACCCAAGTCTTTTGGGATTTCTCTTGTCACTCCTCTTTGACTCATGGGCAAGGCCATAATGATCAAGGATGACCATTTTGTTTTACAACATGACTATAAATTTTAACTTTTAATTATAACATATGATCTTTTTCATTGAAATATATATGTTGTATTTTGTAAAAAAATATCATATAATAGTTGTTACCTCAAAATAAAATTCATCTTTCTTGAGATTTCCTTCTCAAAAGTAACCAATCCTCATTTTTAGGAGCATATTCTTACTCTAAATTTTTTTAACTTTTGAGAAAACCACTTTGTGAATATGTATGTGTTGTAACCCCCTTGATAACACTTTAAATTTACTTATTTTTGTTACAATATTTAAATTATAAATACAATACAACATTATTAATACAAAGGTGGGTAGTGGTCTCACATCTCAAACATTTAAATCATATAAATCAAATACATTATTTAAAAAAAAATCTTTTTCAAATATAGAAAGACAAAATTAATATTGTATTCTATCGTACTTCTATTGATTCTTAATTCCCCAAAACTATTGAAACTACAATTTTATAGTGTAAACAAAGGAAGTGTCTAAAAGTGAAACACTAATTCTTAATTCACTAGAACTATTGAAACTACAATTTTATAGTGTAAACAAAGGAAGTGTTTAAAAGTGAAACAACTCCAAACTTTCATTTCCCACTAAGGTAATGATTTGTGTGTGGCTCACCAAGTCTTCTTAGACATAGGCAAGATTATAAAGATGACCATTATTTTAACAATTTGACTATAACTTAAACTACTTTTTTTTATTAAAAGAATGATTAAAATCTTCATGTGACTATTGTATTTTTGTGCCTTCCACATGGCCCTCTCTCAGATAATATAATTTTGATGAATTTAGACCAAGTAATAGGGTAGTGCACTACAAAGCAAATTCCTTCTATTGGCCTTAAATCATTTCACCATAAAAGCCAACAAAACAACTCAACACTTAGAGCTTCATATGACATCATGGTGATTTAGATATATTTTCTCCAAAGCTATTGAAACTACAATTTTCTAGTATAAACGAGAAAAGTGTAAAACAATGAAATAGCTCTAAACTTTCATTTCCCACTAAGGTAATGATTTTTGTGTGGTTAACCAAGTCTTTTGGGATTTCCCTTGTCACTCCTCTCTTACTCATGGGCAAGATCATGATGATTAATGGATGACCAATTCTTTTTAACAATTTGACTATAAGTTGATATATGATCTTCTTTTTTGTGAAGTGTAAGGTAATTTTTTTATGTGATCAACAACGCTAGCATGACATGCTCTCCGCCTCCACGCAAAACACTTTTGACCCAGAGCTATGAATTGGTGATGTCACAAACGGGGGACATCATCCCCATATAACAATGCTAAAGCTCATACCCGTGAGCACATTGGATCAATGAAGGCACAAACTTGCAATCACAATGGCCCAATGGGGGTTTGAACCGTGGTAGTCACAATAACACCAGCACGACTTCACCAACACACTATGGGAAGAACCCTAGTTGATATATGATCTTTTATTAAAAGAACGATCAAAATTTCATATGACTATTGTACTTTTTGTGTCTTCCACATGGCCCTCTCTTAAACAATGATAACTTTGATGAATTTATATCAAAAAAAGGAAAGGAAAGGATCTTTTATAGTCCACGATGCCAACCATATGTGCATGGCTCTACAAATGGGTTAGAGCAGTATGGGACTACCCCGTACTCCTTGCAGGAGGTACTTAACTGCACTACAAATGAGGCATACATACCTTACCCCCTTGTGAGATTTGAACTTGTGACCTCTCTTTCAAGAACACAAATTCTCGAAAACTAGAATACAAATAATTAAGAAGTGTGCTACAAAGCAAATTCCTTCTATTGACCTCAAATCATTTGACCACAAAAAGCCAACAAAACAACTCAACATTTAGGGCAATGGCTATGTAGCGGACAAAATGGCCCACCCATGCCATGCCTTCTCCATGCCCCTCATGCCATCAGACCAATCATTCCCAGGTCGTACAATCCGTCACATCCACTAGTTACATCCGTCCTGTCCACTCCAGCTTTACCCTGTTTTTTTCATTTATTATGTTTTTATTTTTTTTAAATTATAATGAGTAAAATAATTAATATTATAAATAATAAATTATATATTTAATTTTTTTATAATAATTTATATGTTTAAATTTTTAATTTCTATTATTTATCTTATTTTTTTTCATTTATTATGTTTTTATTTTTTACAAATTATAATGAGTAAAATAATTAATATTAATAGATTTTAATATAAAAAATAAATAAGTAAATTTAAAATATAAAATAATTAAATGATTTTAACATAAGAAATAATTATATGGTGTTTGATATATATTGCCATCGAAATCAATAGTAAGTATCAAATTAGTTATTTGTTATGTTATTTGTTAGGTTAAAATCACTTAGTTATTTGCTAGGTTAAAATCATAAATAAGTAAATTTAAAATAAAAAATAATTAAATGATTTTAACATTAGAAATAATTATATGGTGTTTGATAAGTATCAAATTAGTTATTTGTTACGTATCAAATTAGTTATTTGTTACGTATCAAATTAGTTATTTGTTATGTTAAAATCACTTAGTTAAAATCACTCACTTAGTTATCTGTTAGGTTAAAATCATAAATAAGTAAATTTAAAATAAAAAATAATTCAATAATTTTAACATAAGAAATAATTATATGGTGTTTGATAAATATTGCCATCGAAATCAATAGTAAGTATCAAATTAGTTATTTGTTAGGTTAAAATCACTTAGTTAAAATCATCACTTAGTTATCTGTTAAGTTAAAATCACTTACTTATTTGTTAGGTTAAAATCACTTAGTTATTTGTTATCTTAAAATCATTTAATTATGGTGTTTGATATATATTGCCATCAAAATCAATAATAAGTATCAAATTAGTTATTTGTTACGTTGTTTGTTAGGTTAAAATCACTTAATTAAAATCACTCACTTAGTTATTTGTTAGGTTAAAATCACTTAGTTATTTGTTAGGTTAAAATCATATAGTTATTTCTTATGTTAAAATCATTTAATTATTTTTTATTTTAAATAATTAATTGATTTTAATATAAGAAATAAATAAGTAATTTTAAAATAAAAAATAATTAAATGATTTTAACATAAGAAGTAACTATACGATTTTAACCTAACCTAATAAATAAATAATTTTAAAATAAAAAATAATTAAATAATTTTAACATAAAAAATAATTAAATAATTTTAACATAAGAAATAACTATACGATTTTAACCTAACCTAATAAATAAGTAATTTTAAAATAAAAAATAATTAAATGATTTTAACATAAGAAATAACTATACTTATATTAATAAAATCACTTATTATTTGTTAAGTTAAAATCATATAGTTATTTTTATGTTAAAATTATTTAATTATTTTTTATTTTAAAATTACGTATTTATTTCTTATATTAATTATTTTACTCATTATAACTTTTAAAAAATAAAAACATAATAAATGAAAAAAACGTAACGCTGCAGTGAGCAGAACGGAACTGGCGGATGTGACGGATTGCAGGACGGATGTAATTGACGGATGCCATGGACGGGCCATTTTGTCCGTTGCGTAGCCATTGCCAACATTTAGAGCCTCATATGACCTCATGGTGATGAAATATATTGCTCCCCAATATCATGATGAATTTCTGTCCCTTACTTTAAAGTCCTCATTTATTAATTATCCAAACAAAAAGTAAAAAGTAAAAAGTCAATCCGAGCATACCTGAAGATTCACGCAAAACTCTTACACGTCTCCGACACAACTGGCGGATTTAATTCATAAATTAATAAACGGCTTATATTTTCTCCCACGTCCGTCGCAGGCGGCTTTTCCCAAAAATGCGCAGCGGGCGTATCATTGGATCAGCTAAAAACCGACAGCTAATTCCCAAACAAGTCTTACACGTGTCATCTCACTATCGGTACAGTTGTCATAATTGTGCCACGTCGACACCGGAACTTTTGCTAGTCCGTACGAGGTCTTGGTAAGAAAATTCGACGGTCGAGAGAAGACGTGAGAATAAAATATCTGCCTGAAAACTCAAAACAGAAAACGACAAATGTTGGCAAATAAAATAAGCGTTGTGTCGGTCAATTTGTTGCTGTCTACGTCAACAATTCGTCGTGCTTGCATGAGGTGGCCCACCACGTCATGCAAATTTGGAAGATTCCGCACCGGCCCGTTCAAATGGGTGCAAAAGTTTTTGAAAAGCGGCCGCAATTTGGAGGAACACACCATGTTATAAAGTTGAAGGAATGCCCATCTTATCATTTATCAACAATCATAAAAACCTAATCACTTATTTTTTCTTGGAGAGTGTAGCATACCTACAATTTTGCCCTAACTTTGCATGAAAAGGTAGTCAGCTTTCATGAGATGAATTTTGTAATAGTTTTAAAGCATGAAAAGGTGGTCACTTTTCATGGGCTGAATTTTGTAATAGTTTTGCATAGAAAGGTGGTCACTACTTATGAGGTGCCCACTCCCTATCCCCTATCCCCTATCCCCCCTCCCCCACACACTTCTTCACCAAGCATTCGGTTTTTCTCTTATTCTTTAACACATTTATAGGAGATGGTCTAATAGTTTAGTCATTATTATTATTTATTTTTGTAATGAAAGTAAAATATATTACAGCTAAAACAAATAGCAATTCAAAAAATGATTGCATATATACTAACTGTATCTATTAGTTCATATAAAGAGTCAAAATACAATATTACATGGAAAATTTTATCTGTTTGATTCAATCAGCACACTAAACATGATAGCCATATACATGATAAACATGAAACCGTTGAACATGTACGAACAATAATATACATGAAAGCTATGGACAACAAGGAAGTTACACAAATATCATTTATAGAAATGAGCTTGAACCCTCGTGGAAACACATCAAGCTTGAAACTTAAGGAACTTTTGTAGCTACTTGGCACATTTAATCTCTCCTTCGTGAAGCTGCAAAAATTGTTATTTGATCTCATCCATGTGTCTAGTATAACTACCACCATTTAGTTGTGAACATAAGAAAAATGGTTGGAACATGATTTCTGAGTAAAACATTAGAATATGTAGTTCTTGATGCAAAATATGATTAGAAAACATGGCTTGACATCTAATTTTCTATGTGTGCAACAAAATGCATTGTCTCATAAAATTTGCGATCATTTTTTTACTCACCCCCTACATGTAGTTTATGATGCAACATTTACATTAGTTGTGATAGTATTTTCAAGAGGTAAAATTAGTTGTAGTTTTGCATAAAAAGATGGCAAGCTTTTATGAGGTGCCCACTTCAATGCCTCTCCTCACCTCTTCATCCCCACACTCTCTTTTTATCTCATACTCATTTTAAATACATATATGGGAGATGGTCTAATATTTAAGTCATTATCATTGGTTGTGATAGTACTTTCACATTTAAAGTTGAAATATTTTGAATAATGTAATATTATTTGTATGAGAGAGGATTTAATAGTTGAACATCTTATACTAATAATTGAATAAATATGTTCACTAGATTTAGAAAATGACAATCATGTGATGTTACAATGGCGCACCAACAAAATATTACTTTGTGCACAGTGATTAGCTCTTAATGTACAACTATTGGTTAAACATTTTTTGGATCTATTATGATACCTCAACAAAATGCTCATTGATGACATAAGTTTGATGGTGGTGAAACAAAAAGATTTGAATTGTCCACATCCTTGGTTAAGTTTGACTATATATTTTCTAGTGACAACATCATACATGTGTTGCCATTTAACTAGTAAAGATATGGTGCACCACTACTAGACCCTCTCCCCTATTGGTTTGGTTTCATTGTAGTGTTAGGGATTAAGTGGTATCTTGATTTTGTATAATTTTAAGGGCGGAGCCACAAGGCTTAATTTGATGGTTGTTGATTTGAGTCAAGCCCAAGAGATATTAAAAGGATGATTTGTAACCTATCTATATGATGAGAATAATTTAAATGGTGAAATAAATAATAGAATGCGCAATGAAACATAAAGATAAAATGTAAAAATATTTCATGTTTCTAGAGAGTGCAAGATCAACAAAAATGCTACTTTTATTCAATTGTAGAATAGGATAATTACATAAGTGTATGAATTATATTAACATGGAGAATAGGGATTCTTGTGATAAAAAGGGGTGACACTTCTTTCTTGATTTTTCTAGACTATACAAGAGGTGATATTTGACACATAAAGTACACTAATACGTTTCTACGTCTTGGGTGTTTGACTATTGTACAAGTTGTATAATGCAAGTCTTTATAGATAAAGGCTAATCATTGAGAGAAACATTTATGTTAACACGTGTCCAATGTGTATGGTCATAGATGGATAGGATGTTGCCATGTGCTAGATGTGTATAGGGCCATGTGTTAGACCTATATGAAGCCGTTATATGTGGTGCAATGTCTACTAGGTGCTACACATATATAACAACATATCTTGTGGAGGAGTTAATGTCATGTGTTGCACATGTGTATGATCTGGTTGGTCTTAGGTTTGATAAGACAATGCATGTGTTGTAGCACACAATGTAAAAAGTACATAAGAATATGTGAAGCATGTGGCTAAAGAGATTGCCTAAGTTATTAAATCTTTCTCACAAGGAACTCCTAAGGGTACATGTTTGTGCACATATTTATTGCAATTGATGCTTGTGCATGGAGCAACACTACTAGATATATCTATGCATGGGAAATCTTTGTGTTGTACTAGTGTGTAAGGGGATGTGTGAGGGATGTAATTCATGTATAATTAGTTATGAATTGATGTGTTGGCCTTTCCTTGGAAGAGATAAATAATTCATTTAGACATACTCTTGCTTATGCTCTGCAACTTTTGAAGCTTTTGAAGTTCTTATCACAAAACAACATCCTTTTGGCTCTTGCATGTCATTTTCTTCGTGGTGGGACTAAGATGCGCAATCTTGTTGCATCTTTGGAATCCTTTTGGGAGCCTGTGGTAGCTTCTAGGTGGACTTCTCTTAGATTGATTACCCTTCTCTCAGTGTGGATAATTTCTTAAAGCTAGTATTTTGCATATCATTAATGTCATTATATTACTATTAATCTATTTGTATCTAGCATTGCATGTGCTTAAATAAATATTTTATCACTTATGTTATCACATATTTTTATCAAAATCCAATCTACTTGTTCATGGAGGTAGAATACCAAAATGGGGTTTTGACTGAAGCAAGGCTCTAGACAACAAACCAAACATTTATGCTCTTCTTTCTTATGTGCAGATCATTAGGAGCTAAATATGTTATAAATCTAGTGATACCAACTTTCAACCCTCTTTTTATTATTGTATTTTTCATCATAAGGGTTTTAATAATTTAAATGCATTTATATTTTCTACTATATTATTATTTTTGGTATACTTTGGGCTTGTGATAGCACAAGATGATAACGCACTGCATTGTAGTATTTGTATAACATTAGTGTCTGAGCTAGAGAGCTTATGCAAGTCACAAAATCATCTTTAAAACATGTGAATTCTTTTTCTATATTATTAAGTTATAATTTTGTACATAAAAGAAAATATTCTTAACAAATTAGTACAATTGGGAATTTGCATCGGAAGTTATTGCAATTAATTTCAGTTCCTTTAAGCAGGTTGTTATTATACTCATATCTAAATGCTTGGCATACACTACTAATTGCATTTTTTTTTGTAAGGTCTCTATGTCATGCTTAGTACAAGAAGAATTCAATAATGATATATATATATATATATATATATATATATATATATATATAATATGTATGTATGTATCTTTTTGAGTTTGTAAAAATATTTATTTTTCATGTTGATTTCTTGTTTTTACTTTGACATGCATTGTCCTAATAGTTCAAATGCACATCAAAGTGGGTAAAAATGTAACGGTAAAAATTACACATTCATGCTCGTTTCTCATATGTTTTGGTTATGCTTTGATTAGAGTATTTTAAATACAATAATAATTATATAAGTGACACATTCTTTTGGGTGAATTCTACTCACAACATCCAAGTGTACATGATCCCATTATCACTCATCTCCAAAGATTTGGTTGTGATTCCTGTATCCTTTTTTCATCACCTTGAATTAAAATTATGAGTGAACTTGATCAAAGTCACTTTTGTAGTCATGGATCTAAACAAAATTTTTAAATCAAAATTAAATTTAATCTCATTAGCCCCACCTTACTAGATATTATGAACCAATCTAGTGCATGTTTGAGTTAATTTGAGCACTATGTAGTTGTATTTATTTGACAATGTTAAAGATTGTCTTAAGTGTTATGCTAGGACTTGTCATTAAATTTAATCTCATTTATTGGTTGATCAAATACACTCATTTTTAGATCATGTTAAAGATTGTCTTAAGTGTTATGCTAGGACTTGTCATTGACCATTTATGAGATCGTCATACTATATTATTAGAGTATTACATTAACATATATCATCTTAGGTCTATTGCATACTTACTTTTTGTCTTTGATCATTTATCAAAGTCACATGGTTGGTTCATTGGGGGTAGGATTGATGATAACCCGCCCTTCATAATTCAACAATTTCTTAAAGGTGTTCCTAGACACAACCTATCCTCACACACATTCATACATCATAAAACATGAAACATGGGTCAATGAGTTTGACTCGAAAAATACATAGTTGAATCTTGATAGAAATATCATAATTTGACTTGCTATAGTAAATATCTCTTACTTATCAATTGATGAGATAAAGGGGCTCTAAATTGAATGGTTCTTAAGGCACAACACTTGTTGAATGGGGTAGAAAGCTAAGTGGGCTTAACGTTGGAGAAAACTCCATAGTTAAGCATGCTTGAGTTGGAGTAGTATTGGGATGAGTGATCTCTCAAGAAGGCCCAATGTGTCACCTATGTCCTAGATGCAATGAGTGTTATATGTACCATTCGTTCTCATGAGAGATGAATTCTTGTGAGCCCACTACTCATGAAACACAAATCAAGGAGTTTGACTCGAAAACTACATAGTCGAATCTTAATAGCAATATCATAATTTGACTTGCTATGGAAAATATCTCCTACTTAACTATTTTTTAATTACCAGTTGCAACTCATTTTTCTAGATTAATTATTAGTGATTACTTTGGTATGCTTAGAAGTGTAGAATCTTGTGAATGAGAAACAATTCAAGCACACCAATGAAACATTATATTAGATGTTAGAATCATAAACAAGTTAGTGAAACAAGATCTCTAAAGCCGTCTCATTGTTCTCTATCTCCAAGGATCTTTCAAATCAAGGTGGCTCTTAGCTTGTAAGAGCACTTGATCTCTAGGACGACTACCTAAAGAATGAGGGATATATGATAAAAGATCTAAATGCAAATGCAAATAAGATCTTAGCATGTGAATGGATATTGAAACTAGAAAATGATATGGTGTAAGATGATGAGATTGATATGAAGCTAAATTAGCATGAAAATGATATTAAGATGAAGCTAATATGATATGCTATCCTAACATGATGATTCTATGATAATACTAGGATGTGATAAAGAAACTATCATGCTATTAAAATGTGATTGCTATCTATAATGCTTAAGCTTATGAGAGAGGTAAATGTAAATTCTTGATAACCTGGATGCATAAAAACTTGGATGCTTAAGATAGAGGAAATGGAGCTCTATTTATAGAAGAAATGGTCAAATGAAGGGTTAAGATTGAGTAATCTTAACAAGGGTCGGGATTGAAAGTTATTCAATCCTTGTGAGGTTTTCAATCCAATCCTAGGTTGACAAATGTCACCCTGAAGAGGCTTGAGAGGAGATGTAAGAGACATTAAATGCCTGAGAAGACATGATGGTTACCTTAGGAGGTAAGGTTAGGGTTGAGTTACTAGATAACCAGTGGATAAAGCTTTTACCCAAAGGATAAACTTTTGTGCAAGGGTTAAAAGGATAACTAGGGTCAAAGCAATGAGTGCTTGATGAGACCTCTGGGTTAGATGAGAGTTGAGTTAGAGAGAAAATCTCTAATCACGTGGTAAGGTTGAGTTAACCTTTAATGGTTTGGGAGACTTTGAGGGTTAACTTGTTGGAGACATCAAGCCTTCAATGCATTTCAAAGACTTTGAGGCTTTTGTGAGAAGTGACCTTCTCTTAATGAATGTGCAAATGTTTAAGAGATGGATTAGGCTAATTAGAATGGTTAGAAGAATCTAGAAGGCTCTAGAAGAGGTTTAGTCACGAATTTAGGAGAATGCAAATGGGAGATATTAGGATTTTAATTGAAATAAAATGTTTTATTTCAACTGAAAATGGATGCAACTTGCATTTGTAGGAAAGTGCAAGTGGGGTGGCGGGGGGTGGTGGGGTGGCGAGAGGGTTATAAATAAATTTGTTTTATTTATACACAAGAAATGATTTTAATTAAATGTAAATTCAATTAAAATATGGAAAGATATTTTAATTAAATAAATAGAATTTATTCAATTAATGGAAGAAGGGGGATTTAATCAAATGTTGTATTTAATTAATGGCTAGATATAAGAAAATGTGATATTAATTAAACCTTTGTTTAACTAATAGGTGAGTAAGAAATAATTAAACAAATAAAACTCATTTAATTAGATGCGCAAGTTTTAGGTGTCTACAACTTCATTTATTTAATTACCTTAGATATTTTATGTATATATATACTTCCCCTATTAAAATATTATTTGTAGAAATACCATTTTCTAAATCATCACATTGAGCAAATCTATACCAAATCAAACCCCACTAATTCATTTAAAATGCTTTTTTTAATATATATTTTATTTTCCCCAGATTGATTGAAAGACTTGGTTGATGTAAACATACATACTTTAATAAATTAGTATCTCTATTTCAATAAATAAAATGATTTAACATAATCATTAAGTTACTGTCCATAAATATACTCACTAATTATATTTCCATCACCACTTATTGATTTAAGAGAAGAGAGATCCGATTATTATATGGTTCTTCTACACGGAAACATAAACATTGAATCTTATATCATCATAAATCTTATTATCCCTATATAATTGATTATTTCTTTTCAGTATAACTTATTAAACTATTATTTGTGGAAACATATCTTTTTAAACTGTCACATTTGAGCAAAACTATACCAAACCAAACCCCACTAATCCATTTAAAATACTATATTTCATTTTCCCAACATTGATTAGAAGACTGAGTTCACGAAAACACATATACTCTAGTAAACTAGTATCTCTATTTCAATAAATAAAACAATTAAACATAATAATTGATTGGTTGCCGATAAATATACCAACTACTTATATTTCCACCACCAATTCTTAATTTAAAAACAACGAGATCCAATAGTTATGTTCTCTAAATGAAAACATGCACTCGAACCCTATAGAATTGTAAACCTTATTATCCCAAATTGATTATTTCTTTGATATAACTTATTAATAAAATAATAATAATAACCTATACAATCTGTAGACCCTACAAGGCAATTTGGTCTATTGGGCTTGACTGTCCCATATTTTGTTTCACGTCCATTTTCGGCGGGTATCTCAACTTGTGCGGCGGATCTTGTCTGCCAAATAGAAAGCGACAGAAATGGTGTCCCACGTGTCATGTCCTGTCATAACAGGTGGGCAAGAATCTTTATCACCGTACAGATCGTGCGGATCTTTCGATCCTACGAGAAATATCTCCAAATCTGATTTAATAATTATATATTTTTTAAAATATTAATTTGAATTTTCGAAAATGAAGTTGACGGACTCAAAACATCGAGAAATTAAAAAATAAAACTGTCATTTAAAAAAATTTTTTTTGGCTGTGGATGGGCTACGAAAGGACAAAAATAGTTTTTGGATGGTTGTTAGCCTTTGAAAATGAAAGGAGCGTTCCACAATTTTTTTATATAAAAAAACTTAATTTTGTATGGGTCCCATTATTGAAAATAATTGACCTTCATCTGAATTTTTTGGGATATCTACTATCTTCACCAATGAAAAAGCTGCAATCTTATATAAATATATTTCAGTGGCTAGTAACGAATCTTTTATTTTCCATACAAAATAACATCCTATCAAAAACACAAAATCTGCAAATCACAATAATCTTTTACACGATTTCTATTGGTTTGATCCTCTTATGTTGCTTTCTTAATGATATAAAAATACAAAAAAATCTTGGTTTGGTTCTCTTAATTTGCCTTCTTAATGGTTACAAATACCAACAATCCGTTGAAAAACAACTGCATTATGCAAATTTGTTTTGATTATTTGATATGGGAACACGAGCCTTAAGTTGAAATATCTTGGGCTAAGAAGCCAAGGACTTGGGGGTATCCATTCCTTTAAATTCGCTTGGGCATGATCTCAACCCCATCCCTTATCTCTTAGGCTAAGAAGCCAAGGACTTAGGAGTATCCATTCCTTTGAATCCGCCTGGGGCATGATCTCAACCTCATCCATTATGATGTCAGAGCCTTGTACTCAACAAGACTTGATCCATGATGGACTCATTAAGACCCAGTCAACTTCACCAATAGACCAAAGGGCCCATTGGCAGTTTTCCATTTTTTCAGTTTAGTGTTAAGAAAAGAGTGGTATTTGTTCTTTGTTTTTAATAAAAATCTAAATATTTAAGTTTATTTTTTGATTTTCTTATCTTATTCATTAATTGAATGATCGCTTGCAAGTCAAGTTGATCCAATCTGAGTCAAGTTTATGAAAATTGAACTGAACAATGTGGCTTAGGGAAACTTGAGCTCATATGGAGTAGGTTTTGTTATTTGAGATTCTTTGGATAAGGTGATCAAAGTAGCAATAAGAAAAATAAAGTTAGGAACTAATAATAAAGCATATGCTAAAGATTGCTCCTTGCCCTACAATTTGTCAAATCCTATAATCTTGATAATATTGATATTAGGGGAGACTTGATGGTGGTTATTCTTTGTTTGAGAAATATTCATTCAATGATCTAGAAAGTAATGAATATTCTAAAGGAGGTTTTGATTATTTTGGATAGCGTCCCTAGTTATTCAATTAAAATTAATATAGGAAAGCAAATATGGTGGTAGACTATTGCTTAATTAAGGGCATCAACAAATTGGAAGACTTAGTGGTTGATGGTGATATTTTAAGGTGGTTGAATATGCATACTCTATTCTATTACACAATGATTTTGATGCCAATCAAAATTAGAGCCAAACATATTGGTAGCGACTACTGTATCATAAATAATTAATACAAGATCACCTTGCAATTATTCTCACTTGAGCAACTCTCATTATATGTAAAGGATTGAACCCTTTAGACTCCCACCACTATTGTTTAATTCTACTAATTAAGAAGAATCCTACTATGGCTTCTCAATTCACTAATTAGGAGATTCCTATTGGTTCAATTAATACAAATCATGATAAAAAAGTTTATTTTGATCATGATACATATTAATATAAGTAAGAACTTTCTACTACTACATAAATTTTTTTCTAGGAGTTTGCTAATGCTACTTCTAGACTATTAAGTAGAAATATTTATACTTTATTGGTTGGTTTACCATTTGGTCATGCGATTATTCAAGTCATGAGGGCTAAAATAAAATTTCTAGTTCCTCGCATAGTGTATCTTACCCCCTCTTAATTGTTTCTCATTATTCTTACTCCTCCCACCTTTAAGGTTCTTCATGACCCATATCTTCCTGTATTTCTAGTGCCATCTCCTTCTCTCAGCTTAATAGTATCTCACCCACTTCTTATCCTACTAATCCTTTCATCCTAATAATGTTTCACCTACAACTTACCCTACTAGCCCCATTTCTTCTACTCATCCTATTAGTGTCAAGCCTTCCTCTTTGATTTATATTATTTTATCCCTTCATTTTATGATTGTATCCTTACCCCTTTTTTTTCTAATCTTCTTTATATCCCATTTATTGTCTCTCTCGTTGCCACCATCACTATTTTTATTGCCACCCTTGATGCAAACATACAAAGGTATGGCAAAGTAGAGAAAAAAGGGGACACCATACATGGTACAAAATATAAGGATGGTTATTTTGAAATAAAGGTTACACCATTTTCTTTTGACATTGTTGCTTATTTATTAGTAGTGGGTTTTGTAGCCCCTCATTTTTATAAGCATTCCAAAAAGGGAACCTTGTATGAATGTGTAATTATTCAAAGATACATGTGTCAAGGATTTTATGTAAAGATAACTTATTAGCTAAGCTATTTTGAAAGACTTTGATATTACACCTATAAAATGATTATTTTCATTATCCTTTAGATCTAATCATCCATTTGTTAAGTAGGCTCAAGATTGAATTGATCATTCTCATTAGAATACAAACTTAAACATTTTTTTTCTAATTTATTTGAGTATGCTTAAGGATCTATTGAAATAAAAGATAACCATGTTATTAGATTTTAGTCTTTGTGTAAACAAATGAAACATCTTCTTGTTGATGAATTATAAAGTATTTTTATCCAAAAAATATTTATATGAATCAAGAACAATGTATATCTCCGGAGTTACTTTTCTTTTATGGATTTATATAATCACGTAAATAATGTAGAACTTAAGTTGCATGCTTCTAATTGATTAAAATATGACTCTTCTCGTGCATCTCTTATGCCATCTTACCTATTAGGACTAGAGGACTAGGCCTTTCAAAGTACCAGGTCTATGTGAAAATATTTATATTTCTAATATTGTAGATAATGTGCCTCATATGGAAAAGGACATCCCACTTAAATGGAATCTTGATATACCACAATTAGAACTCTCCTTGATGAGTTATTGTTGTATACAGTGAAATTGGGAACTCAAATATTGTAAAACCAAACAAAGATCCAACCACATAAGACCCTACTTCTACAATGAAATCCACCATACACTAATGAAGAATCTAAAAACATGCAAAACACAAAATATTGAAATATTATACCATTCACATTCTCATTAGGGTTTGATCTCCATTATTTCTTATCTTCATTGATCTTGCTTGATATGGTTGCTCTCATATTTTGTATTGTGCACAAGAGCTCAACAAAGAATGAATTGTGGTTGTGTGGATGCTTGAGTGATCGCTATGAAGATTCACATGAACATTGATTGATCAAGTAATTAGGATTATGATCACATTAAGGATTGATAAGGATGAAAGGATCCTCTTATATAGACAATACCCTAAAAATTGGAGGGATAGGATTAAGAGGTGGAAGGATGAATAGTCGGCTAGGATTAGAGGGTAGGTATAGAAAATAGGAAAATATCAGAGAGGTGGTTAAAGGTAAATTAAGAGATGAATGACAAGTGTCATGGAGGGAAAAAGCTAATGAATTAATTAGATAAATGAAGATTTATTTAATGGGCCAATTAAATAAATAAAATATTTATTTAATTTAGCAAAAGGATAATTTAAATAAATAAAATATTTAAATGGGGAAAGGCTAGAAGAGGATAAATGAATTAAAAATAAATAAAAAAATCTATTTAATTAATAGAAGGCTTAGGATAAAAGAATTAAATAAATAAATAAAATATTTAATTAGGCTAGGACAATTTTAGGTGTCTACAATTGTTTTTATGATGATGGTAATATGTCATTAAATAAGAGGTTAATAAGTGGTGCCTGACAAGCATCTTTGACCAAATATCTATAGCCATGTGTAAGTGTAGTTATTGCTTCATATTTGGGTAAGTGGGAGCTACAATTGGACCTCTTCATTATAGCCATCAAATTAGTCAATAAGATTAGTTTTGATAATTAAAATCTCTTTAAAAAGTATATACCCTGCACTTTTCCCTTTTATTTTTGATGCATTTTGAGTTAGTTATCCTTAATGTAATGAAAAGTGTACAATTGATATGATTTTAATAGAAAGTTAAAATACAAATTAAGCATTCCTAATCCCATCTGGAATCATTCCTAGGTATCAATACTAGTCCTTAGTTTATCCGTTTCTTGCCTAGGTTTAGATCAACAATTATGAGATTAATGCATGTATTAATTCTACAATTTATGAAAATGAACTCAAAACTTTTAAATTCAAATTTGAAGTTGACTAAAATCTTCCAACTAATTGTTATGTATTGAATTAAAGCATGAAATATATCGATTCCACCTTTTGAATTCTATTTTAGGATACGCATTGATTTAGTTTAAAATCATATAGAGGCATACTTAAAACCTAAGCAAATAGAGAAATAAAAGAATTCAAAGACCAAAGCTAGAGCATCTATATTAAATTTATTCTTTCACATTAGCTTTTAAATATTTATGCATAATTTCTTATTGTGTCGAATCTTTTATGAAAGCCATTAAATTAGTATGTTGTGGATTGCCCAAAGGAAAATCTATCCTTTCCTATCAAATTCCAAAATATTCTCCCTAGACACTAACCATTTGTAAATACATGTTTTACAAACCTAGAAAAGCACAATCCAAGTAACAAAAATATGTGTAGTGTAGGTTTGTGCACATTAGTTCAAATTTGCATTCTAGTTTCATTTGCATAGTTATGTAGGAAAATATATAGTGTACTCTATACTCTGAGTTGGACACATCCGAAGCCTTGTTATCTAATCCTTATAGCCACCAAACAACCTTCTTCTTCCTTAAATGATCTCCATGCCTATTTCTAAATTTCACATAAATTCTTTTTATAACCTTCAAGGGGCCATTTCTAAACCATGACACTCTTTCACAAATGTTTTCTTTAATTATTATTTAATAAATACTGTCATAACCCTCTTTCTAGATCTTGATAAGAATTATTATTATTGTTGTTGTTGTTGTTGTTGTTGTTGTTGCTGCTACTACTACTACTACTACTACTACTACTACTACTACTACTACTACTACTCCTACTCCTACTCCTACTCCTACTCCTGCTGCTACTGTTACTGCTACTGCTACTGCTACTACTTGAATAAAGTTGAAATTATTTTAATTCAAAAGAATTACCAAGTGGTTACACACACACATGAGGTCATGAAATTGGAAATTACTTGTTTTCTCAATATGTTAATTGAGCACATGGTGTAGGAGAAAAGAGAAGATTCTAAAAACGAATTTCAAATTCAAATTTTGAATGCATGGTCAAGTGTAACCCCCCCCCACTATGACAATAATAATTTTTGCATGGAATTATTTTGGGAAAGGAATCTATAAATCATTTATTTCTTTTTGTAGTGGGAAATGGCCCTCTTTTTCTATATATTAAACACTAGATTTTCAAAAAAGGGGAGTTCATTTGTTTTTAGGTGATAAAGTAGTCTTTAAATTCTTGATAATTTTGGTTCAAAATCATGTTAGTTGTAGGATAAATTTTGTAGGCATATTGCATTGTATGAGATAGGATTTTAGATGTTTTGGAAAAGATCTTACTAGGCTACAAGACGAGGATTGAAGGAGGATAGTTGGGAAATAGAGGACGATTCTACAACAAGATTTTGGTTCATCTTGCAGATTTAGGTTCCCTCTCTATGAAAAAAAATTTAGAGGATAAATATAGTTTTAATGGATTTAGATGTTTTGTTTAAGATCTAAAAAAAATGTGGATTTTAAAATAGGTTGGTTTAAACAATGTAGAAGTTTTCTTCTCTTCTCTAAACCCTCTCCTTATTTTCAGATTTAGATAGGAAAATAAATAATTAAATAATACTTTCCTTACCTTCTTTAAATCTTAATTTTTTAGATTTGCAAGATAGCATTTTCAAAAATATATATATCTAAGTGTGCTTATTTTATTATTCCCTTTCTTTCAAAAAAAAAAAAAATAGAAGAAGAAAACTCTTTAATTATTTATCCAATATTACATTCTTTATTTATTTATTTGATTGCTTATTAAATTTTAAGAAAAAGATATATATAAAATACATATTATTAAATAAAATAAAATAAATTTAATAAACTTAAATTTTCAAAAAACAAATAAATAAACATTAGTAAAATTACACATAATAAATTTGTTTAAATTAAATTTTAAATCTTTGAAAAATTTTGGAGGGAAAGGGGGCGGTACCCACCCCCCATGCGGCCACTACATGCATAGTGGCCTGCAATATTCACTAAAAATAAAAATCATTTTGATTAGTTAATTAAAGCAATTAAAATCTATTTTATTAGTTAAGAATAATAATAAAAATTATTATAATTTTTAAAGGTTATTTATATTTTGAGTTTAGTAATAATTAAAAATGATTTTATTGTCAATTGGCCCTCGGTCTACTGGTGAAGTTGAATGGTTCCAAATGAACCCACCAGGGATCAAGTCTTGCTGAGTGCAAGGCTCCGACATCATAAGGGAGGAGGCCGAGATCGTGCCCCCCCTCAGTGCTTGACTCTTAGCCGAAGAGGTTCAACCTATTGGCTCGTGCCCCCATATTGGGTGGCAAAAATTACTTCGTGAAGGCCCTTGCTGGGCTGGCAGCTCGCGGGCTTCATGCCCTTGCTAGGCTGTCGTGCTCGCGGGCTTCATGCCCTCCATTAAAAAAAAAATGAATTTATTAAAATTAAAATATATTTTAAATTTTATTTGTATTATGTTTATTCAAACAGTTGGAATTTATTTATATTTTAAAAATTACAATTTATTTGTTTTATTAAAATTGACTTGTACATTTGAAGATTAAAAGTTATTTATATCATTGGAATTAATCTTTGATTAAAGTATTATATATAGTTTTATTAGTTGAAATTTATTTCACTATTAAAATATATTCATAATCTAAGTTTATTAAAATTAATTAAAAAGAGGTTTATTTCAATAAAATGTTTTCTTTGTTGTATACTAAATTTAATTATTAAAATATTAAGAAAAACTATAGTGGTAATTAATCTGTTAGGGAGAAGTATAATGGGTCTAACTCAAGTTAATGGTCTTCTTATTGAAGTTTTAATATGGAAATTTAAGTTTTAAAATCGGGACTTTTCTTTTAACAAATATTTTATTATCTCCCCAATGATAGGAAAACAACCCCTTTGGTTTTTGAATGGATAAATATTGTATGAGGCAAAACGAGACAATTAACACATATGGAAGTCAGATGGATAATCAAACATTAAGAGACCATTACCTTATATTAGTCTTCTTAGGATGTAGGTATAATAGTTAAATCTCCTTATTAAATAAATTAGTTTGAATTAAGAAAATCAAAAGAATGGTGAAATGATATTACATCCATTATGCACCTTGGAAAGCTTTTGCACTGTAAGTTAAAATAAATGAATTTATTTCAAAGTATGGGTTCTTTTCATCAAGTATTACTATGTTAACCTCAAATAATTCTAGTAGTAAATAGATCCCCTCGGGACATTCAGTACATTTCAAATATAATTTAAGTCCCTTGTTAGACATAAAAAATAAAAATCTTTCTCTATACTTCAAATTAGTGCAAGTATTAAAGGTTAAACTTTTTTAACCTCCCAAGTAAATGTGTTTAGATACATAGTTACCTTTTTATGTATTTCAAGTAATATGAAATAATGTTTAGTTAAAAATTTCCTCAATTCAAAAGTTGAATATTTGGTTGTTTCTTTACACAAAGTAATGTTACAAGTGCGGTTGTCGTTGCACCAAAAGATCGACCTATTGATGCCCAATACAACCACTAGATTTATAGAATCCACAGGAGGTAGTTAAGCCATGTCACAAACTCGAGTGCTGCGCTGCACAACACAAGGATACCAAGGGCGCACACCTTACAACAACCCCCCCAGTGCAAGTGAGGGATTTGAACCTGTGACCAAGCTCTGATATCACTTGTTACAAGTGCAGTTGCCTTTGCACCAAAAGATCAATTTATTAATGCCCGATAAAACCACTAGACTAATAGAATCCACAGGAGGCAGTTAAGCCATGTCACAAACCTTAGCGCCGTGCTGCACATCACAAGGAGACCAAAGGCGCACACCTTGCAACAAGTAAGATTTCAAGATATAGAGAATACAAACTATTCTATTAATTACTAAAATTTGTCTTCTAGCTTTTAAGGTGCATAAGACTAGTAAAAGGAGAAGTTACATTTACATAAGTAATTAGTATAGATGAATCTAATTAACATTTAAATTTGATGATGAATTGCATGGCTAAATTTTCACAATGTTATAATCTATTTTGTAAGAACATTACTATTAATTAGGATGCAAAGAAAGTTCATTTGAATCCAAATAGTTTTAGCAAATGGAAATGAAACAAAAGTTGAAACTTTTTTTCATGAAATTGACTTACATTGCAGATCTCCAATTTGGTACTCATATTTTGTTTGTAAATGTCTAATGAAACTTAGTTTTGAAGATGAAATAAAGTTAGAATTCGTTGTTCTATATTATTGGATCCTTATTCTTATCAAGCAAATGGGTTTCAAGAAATCTATCTCTTGATCACTTAGAGAATTAAATTGAAGTAAATTTCAGGAGCAAGCACTAGCTCACTTCTAGGAATTTGAAATTGATAAGGTTATTATTTGTAGAAAATATCTAAGGATTAAGTTATCGTTACTTCAAGTGGAAGGAATAGTTAGCTATCTCTATTAGAGTTATCATGTATTAGCTAATAATTATTTATTTAATTATTAGTCTATTATCCTCCATGCTTAAGCTAAACTTAGGCATTTAATAATATGGTAGGTATTTAATAATTATTTTAATTATTAAATACACTTTATCCCTTCAGGGTTGCATATTCTCCTTTTATAACGATTGTATTGTACTTTTTATTTAATTCCCTCTCTGAATGATAATCTTCTTCTTTAGAGCCATTATTGCTTTTTGCCTCCATTCTTCTTTTGTGACAGGTATTTTGCTTGCACGTTTTCTTGGGATCTTTGAAGTTGTATTTCTCTCAATTTCTTCAATCTCTTTATAGTCTTGCATAGGATTTGGCATTAGATCAAGAGAAAACTAGAAGTAGATTGATTAGAATTATTTAAGGACTCTATTTATGTTGGTTAATTAGCAAGTAATTAGACTCTCTTCTAATCTTATTTCCAAACATTGGTAACTAAAGAAATGTGGTTATCAAGCTTATTGTTAAATAGTTTTCCGCTTCAAATAAGTAAGTATTAAATTCATTTTCAAAGTCTTCTTATTTAATAATTTATTTCTTTCAAGAAATGTAGTACCTTTCTAGTATTAGGTTTCATAAATAAAAGAGTAATATTTTTTGTATCTTACAAGTAATTCAAATCATTTTCATAAGTTATCTCTTACAAGTATCATAGTTTCCAAGCAATTAGTACTTTCATGTATTTAGTTCAAGTTTTAGAGTTTTAATTATTACCATAGTTTTCTTTCAATAAAATACTATTTCAACATAGTTGGTTTGTTTATGTTCCCTTCAATTACGTAAAATTTATATCTTACTTTATAATTTCAAGCAATGATTCCTTGTATATAATAGTTTCATTTTCATAGTTGTAATTAGTATATTTCTTTACTTAAGATTCATGAATTTAAGGTTAAATTCCTAGTTAGACAACTAAACAAGAGGAGTTAAAACCAAAAAACCTTAGCAAAGTTCGGTATCTATGGTGCCTCTAGGTCACGCTTACGGGTAACACCCTCGTGTTGAACTACTACACTTAACGCCTAATAAAGTGACAACAATGGTGTATGTGGCATCGTCCCTATAAATCGTCGGGGAGAAATAAGGGTCATATGGAAGTTAAAATCCAAGGGGCAGGTAATCCCCCTTGGATCAATAATTTAAAAAGATAACTTTTTAAATGAATTTACACCCGCTCGATTAAACCTCAGAAAACTCCATTAGGGTTTGGTTGTGTGTGATGATTTATTTTATCTTGATGAAATTTAGTGGATGAAAACGGATTAAGTGTGGACATGACAATATATGAGCATCTTTTGATTTCAACTCTAGCACTATAGTGAATTTCTTCTATTTTGATAGCCTTAACTATTCTTGAATGTTTCTAAGTCTTGATATTTTATAATTGCTATACCACTTTGATATGTTAAAATAATTGTAATCATTTTTATTACTTCTTTTTAGATATTTTCCTCTATTATTACTCTCTTTAAGAAATTGTGCATTTATACATAACAATCATATTATTAATTTTAAACTATTTAAAATCAATTACTACTATTTTTTAATACATTTATAAACAACTTTATTTCAATATTATAAAATAATAATACTCTCCTCAAATTAAAAACTATATACACTCTTCCTTTATTATTGATTTTCAAAAGTAACATTATTTCACATTTTTAAAATTCCCAAGTATCATTATACTAAATTGATTATATTCATTTAATCCACATAATTTTCACTTAGAATATATGAGATGATAACCCAAAATATCATCATAATAATATGCACTCTGGACTTGTATGAGAGCATGTGACATCTTGTCTTTGTACTCTTATAATATGCTATTGACAAGTCCTTTCAAGAAGAAAATACAATTTCTATATGATGTGCTAGCACTATAAGACTATTTGAGCTAAATAATTCCAACCATATGAATAAAAAATATGTATGATTTGAAGCTTTCTTGACTTTACTAATGAAGTATGATTTAATCTTGATGGGTCACATACACTTGCTTTACTTCTATCTTTGTCTATCAATCTCATTTTAAAAAATCATATTTTTTTTATCATTATCTATATGATGCTTACAATTTAAAAAATATTTAATATTATCATATTTTTTTTATCAATATTTACATGATGTTTACAATTTAAAAACTATTTAATATAATGAGAAGTAATCTTTTTCATATAATTATGAAACTAGAAAATAAAAGTTTAACTAGAGCTAAAAAGTATAATAATTTGTCTCATAAGCAAAAAGTGATAAGAAGTGCCAATGCTTAACATAATTGAATGATTAGAATTTAATATAATATTGATAATAGTTCTAGAATTATAAATAGTATCACATTTTAATAGTTATTATATAGTAAAATTAATTAATTGTAGGTGATCTTAATTTTCATAAGTTATATAGAAATACAAGATTTATTTTAATGAAAAATAATAACAATTTAAAATAATTATTTATTATAATAAAAAATTATAAATAATAAAATATTTTTGTATTTCAATATTGATGAAACTTCTTTTTTTGGTATATCAATATTGATGAAACTCTTCATCAATGAATTCATTGGTTTGTAAATTTGAAATTTTACAAATAAGCATTGTTTTCAGTTTGAGGTAGAGTTTTCTAACTTATGATTTGATTAATGAAGTTCTTCCATTGCTTCCTTTCTTTCCAATAAACTTAGTTTTTGATGAATTGGGCTATTGGTGAAGTAAGTCATTGGCAAACCAAGTGGTTCACAAAACTAAGAAACTTATGAAACTCTACAGCTTGGTTAATACCTAGCCAATTTTTACCAAATTTAAATCATAGGTTCCCACTTGGGTATTCTACATGATGGAACCTTTACTTGGCCGAATTTATCCTTTAAAAATATTGAAAAATGAAAACTTGCAAAAACTTACCAAAAAATCAACTAAACACATCCTTTTGAAGTTGAATTGGAAAAGAAAATTGAACCTGAATTGTTTTTGGTTGATGTCAATTACTTGTGCACTTGGATGCTCTTGCATCAGTAAATGTGGGGGGAAATATTTTTGTAAGATCATAGTATTAGTCATATTGTTTTTGATATTAAAAGCAACCAAAACTAGGGGGTTGACCCAGATACAGTCACATTAACAACAGACGAGCAACTGTAAGCAGAAAAACAACAAAATCATAGCCTCCTAAAACTTTCCTCTATCAAAAAATTTAAACATACCACCCATATTAATAGAGTTTAAAAGAGTCATAGTAAATCATAAAATATGCCATGCAGGGCTAAAGATAACCAAGTCCAAGATTAACCAGCAAGGAGTGTAACCATAACTATAAACAGTAAGGCCACCAAGGCCATCCAAAAACTCAAAAAACCACCAAGTAGCCAACATCCCTACTTTTTGCCATGACTCATCTTGGGTCGGAGCCTCCTAGCCCATTCTTTGGTGAGAAATTTAAAGAGGTCTTTGTAGTCCTCTTCCTCCTTCCTTTTTCCTTTATGGGTGTTTTCCTGCAAAAGACACAGAGTGGTCTCGGAACTGTGCATGACTTTTAGCGTGAACTTAGTGATCTCATGTAGCCTTTTTTTCAGTGAAATTCGCTTTGCTAACAATTTCCTACATTTTCTCATTTAGGGCATCCACTTTGTTCTCCAAATCCATCAGCTCGCCCTTCGCTTCCTCCTTGATACTGCTAGCTTCCTCCACAATTACCATTTTCTCAAACTTGAGGGTAGGGGATGAAGAATTGGCCTGAGACTTGGGTTCAACATCCGGTTCACAGAGTGTTTAGGGCTCTCAGAGACATGAGTAGAGCTATCAGTATGAGGGGCTGAGGTGGAATGAGACATGGCCGCATTATCAGAGGGGTTGGTATCCACCGTATCATGGGATGAGGAGGGGTTCTTTAAAGGTTTCTCTTTTTTAGGAGGTTGGACGCTAGTCTCACAGAGCAACGGGGAGTGTTGGCTTCATCAGTGATCTCCACATCGGAGTCAATTTGTTGGATTCTCACTTTCTTGGACTTGAAGGGTTTTGATTCCTCCGAGTGGCAGACACGCTTTTTGTTTTTCTTGTTGGAGGAGCTAGGTTCGAGCAAAAGAGTAGGGTTTTTTTCAGGGTTGGTAGCGACCATGGGTGGGGACTGGTTTTCAGGCACATTTTGGACCGAAATCGTGCGAGGAGGGCAAAGGGCCAGATGGAAATTATACAGACGAAGGATAAGGCCTTGATGGAGAATAGTATAATCCTTGTTTTTCTTCTTAGCCTCAACAACATCTCTCGCATTAGTAGCCATGGAATGCAAAAGATAAAATAGAATAGAAATAAGATCCCTATTCCTAAGATGATTAAGAAAAGGGAGGTGGTAGTAATAGAAAACCCCATACCGCCCTTCGAGAGTAAAATATTTCATAATGATGTAGCACACCTCATCCCATGGCGACGAAATCTCCTCACGATTGAATCCACCAACCCGCTTCACAAGGTTCTCACCATCGCGGAAGAATTGATTCAAACTAGTGGTGTCTGAGATACGACTTTGCTTTTCCATTTTCGGCCTTCCATGGAAAGGCCCGTCACCTGAGCAATAACATCCTCGTTTACTTCAAACGAAATGCCACCCATAGTGACCCTTCTATCCTCCTAGGAAGCCACAAACTATTTCGACAGTCTCTCGTCATTGCCATTCATACTCTCCATGAATTTTTCAATTCCTCCTTCCATGCACACAAACCAAACTGTCGATCTAGCTTTGAAATCATTTGTTTTATCTAATTCAAGTCTCAGTCTATCACCCCGCATAATTGCTTCCTCCAGCTTAGCAGTAGTAAGGAGAATCAAGGCAAAGAAAATATAGAGCTGCTCAAGAGCCAAAGTAGAGTCCAGAAATAGATCCAACAAATTTTGATATAAAACAATGCAATAATCGCCGTGATTATTGCAAGTCGTGTTTGAGCAGATCTATTTCGCTCAAACTATTTCGCTCATGTGAACCATCAATTCACCCAATGTTACTTAGTCGAGACAAGCTATTTCCTTCATCATTGTCAATATCATTCGTCTGGATGATTAACAAAATATTGCCTTTCCCAATATCAGTACTCTGCAAGTAGATAAAATTATTATTTAACCCGCTTAAATTATTTTGGGAATAATGACTAGGCCATATGTTGCTAGTTGGCATATCCATCCCACAATTGACGGGTTCCAACTTCAAATTCAAACTTTGGTAATTTATGATCCTCATTAGATTACAACTGATTAAAAGGTAAAGAAGAGGGAGGGGAGTCATCATTAGAACTTAGTCTTTTCTTTCTCCAAGATCTCCTTGGTGATCATGGCAACAGATCAATACTCCTTCAACACTGTAAGCCCTCTTGCAACATGTCGGCAACAACCATGGAGTCGGTAGCCGCATTCCCTTCTCTGTAAATGTGGCAGATAGTGAAACTGTCAAGGTTAGCTAGAAGCAATCCGACATCCCTCAAAATCGCTTCCACTTTCCAACTTGTCATAGTTCTACCATTGACAACTTCCACAATTATTTTTGAATCCCATTCAATTTCAAGTTGTCTGATACCTATAGTAGTGGCGAACTTCATTCCCCATAAAAGGGTCAATCCCTCGACTTGGTTGACAATATGATTCTTCAGGCATCCCGCAAAGGTAGTGATAAGACCACCCTAATGATCTCTTATAACACCACCTCCTGGTTGCCTATTATTGTGGGCTGCCCCATCAAAGTTTAGTTTGTGCCATGAGGGACTTGGGGCTTCCCATTTGGTCCCTTTTCTATTGATTTTTTTAGTGTTGTTGAACAACTTAAACTCTGAGGGGAGTTTCCAATGTTCAGCCAGGGTAGGGGGGTTGGAGGGGGTTTTCCATCTAGGCACTGAGATATTATTTATCTCACATCGCTTGGTAGTTTTATGCAGGCTTATGTCTATAAATGAAATCACATGAGTACTTGTCTAAGGTTGACGAGTTTAGTGTTGACATGTGTGATCATATCTTATAGGTTGCACATGTTAGGGTTCAAAGCTTGGGTTTAGATTTGCGGTTATCTCATTTTCTTGTTCACATGGAGTACATGTAGAGATTTTGATTTTTTAGAGGTATTCGTGGAGACTCTGCAAATGTATTATAATGTTTTCACTATTGAATAATACATAAGTGATGGAGGCTTTTAGAGGTTGGGTTTTTCCCTCTTGAAGATTTTCTTATGATAAATCTTGTGTCATGATTTGGTGGTATTTTTTCTATTCTTTTTCTCATGGATTTTGAGTACCTAATTTCATGATTTTTTTTATTCATGTTGTGAAAATAGTCATTTATGATTATAAATTTCCTTTTACAATATTGTATCAAAATTAGTATTTAAACTATAAGATATTATAACCCAAAATATCATCTTAATAATATGCACTTTGAACTTGTATGAGACCATGTGCCATCTTGTCTTTGTACTCTTATAATATGCTATTTTTTGACTTTACCAATGAAGTATGATTTAATTTTGATGGGCCACATACACTTGCTTTACTTCTATCATTGTCTATCAATCTCATTAAAAAAAATCATTTTTTTTTTTTATCATTATCTATATGATGCTTACAATTTAGAAAATATTTAATATCGTGAAAAGTGATGTTTTTAATATTATATTTGAATTAGAATATGTTTTTTTTAATTCAATATCTGCATGATGTTTACAAGTTAAAGACTATTTAATATAATGAGAAGTAATTTTTTTCATATCATTATGAAACTAGAAAATAAAAGTTTAACTAGAGCTGGAGTATAATAATTTGTCTCATAAGTAAAAAGTGATAAGAAGTACCAATGCTTAACATAGTTAAATGATTAGAATTTAATGCAATATTGATAATAGTTTTAAAATTATAAATAGTATCACATTTTAATAGATATTATATAGTAAAATTAATTAATTATGGGTGATCTTAATTTTCACAAGTTATATACAAATATAATATTTATTTCAATGAAAAATATTTGTAATTTAAAATAATTTTTTATTATATTAAAAAATTATTAATAAAAAATTAAAAATAACGAAATATTTTTGTAAGAGAGCTATAAATAGATCATTTTAAAATTATATATTTTTAAATAAATTTTATTTATATCATATAAGATGTTTGAGTTTAAGTATGTCATGAATGTTGTAGTTAAGATCAAAGAGATAACATTTGATAAACATGATAAATTTAAAATAAGTTAATTCAAGTTAAAAAAGTTAAACTATTCCACACTAAAATTTTCTTATCTATTTTAAGATTGAAGGAATAAAATTAATAAATGTGTCAAGTATATAATATAAAATAGAAATTATTATTCATTTTTAAAAATTCAAGATTGATCATCATACTTTGTACAATTCAAATAGACATGTATATTATGAAATATATAAATTTTAGATAAAATTGTTATGTGATATCTTTTATTTTAAAATATTTTTGTATTAGTTTCTATATATTTTGGCTTTGTTATTATACTTATTATTTTTGTGTTTAATTCAATATTTTTTTGGTATATAAGTTATATAACAAAACCAATTTTCATCTTTTACCTATTTTATTCTACTTTGAGTCCAATGTGATTCTTATTTATTTTCTTACATTGAAATAATTTTGAGTGCAATCACATCTATTAGAAAAAATCAAATGAATGACCATGTCCACATAATTTGAACTTAATTTGCACTCATCTCAAGTTGGCTCCCTCCCAAAACCTAAACAATCATAATTATTTATTTACTATATTAATATATTAGACTTAACACTTTGTATTTACTTAAATATAGTATACATTAATTATTATATCATTTATTAATATAGATATCCTAATTATATTTATCTAAAAATCATTGAGATATATCAGTTTTGAGTTATTATATTTATTTAAGACTAATTTTATTCTAGAATTATATATTTATTATTTAGAACTATTTATGAATTATTTTAATTTATTTACCACACAAAACACAGATAGAAGGCCCCAAGAATCCCCGCTTGCGGATATTGTCCCAAGTTAGACATATATTCCAAGCCAAAGTCCAGGCAAAGAAATTACAGTTCGGCTAAGAAGCATTATTCCACACCTGTTTCCGCCAGTTCACTTCTCCTCCCTCAAGTCTTTGACTCAACAATTCGCAGTAACCACTAGCCATAGAAAAAATACCCTTAGGATTTGGAGACCAAGCAAGCCCATCCCTACCCTTAAGGGAGCTATAGTGTCTATTCACCAAAATGCCCTACAACTCTGCACACTCTTCTTCCATCCCAACCACCGGCCATTCATTAGGAGTCTTCCATCGCTCCAAATCCAGCCGACCGCACCTATAGATAGCCTTAAAGTCACTCACCCTTGACCATCTAGCTTCCAAGAACCTCTGGCCCAGGTTTCCAAGGTTAGGAAATTGATCAAGGATGGGAGGGTATCCATCCCAAGAATCATTCCAGAAAAGAACCTCTTCCCTCCTTCTGTAGATCCAAAAAAGCCCTGCCTTAATGAGAGAAGCCCGCCTCTTGAGAGTGTACCAGATCGATGAGCCCTTTCCTTCAAGTGGATATCTGGGGATTTCCTCCATCGGGATCCTCTGCATATATTTGATGGCCAAAATTCTGGCCCAACCTCGGTCCTGCTCAACACACCACCTCCAGTACAATTTAGCAGCAAGTGCTTCCCCAAAAAGAATAGAATGCCTTAACCCAAGCCCCCTGGACTGCTTCGGGCTACATACCAAGTCCCAATTGACCAGACTCCATTTGGAAGAGGTGAGATTACCTGCCCATAAGAATTTCCTAGACAGAGAGTCCAAACCCTTCAAGAACCACTTAGGAGCCACCTGAAGCATACATCGATAGATCGGAAGAGCCTGAACCACTGACTGAATCAGTAGAACCCTCCCCACAAAGGATAACCATCTATGAGTCCAGTGTTCAACCTTGGAGTGGAATTTATCCAAGATCCCCTACCACGACTCCCTAGGGGGGTTATCAGGAGAAATAGGAATACCCAAATACGTCAGGGGTAGGGAGCCAACTTGGAATGTCAAGATAAGAGCAATCCTCCTCTGAATAGACTCAAGAGTGTTGAAAAAGAGGATGGAAGATTTATCCTCATTGATCATCTGGCCAGATGCTGCAAGATAAACATCCAGGACCTTACACAGATTCGAAGCTTTGTTGATATGAGCTAGCCCCATAAGGGTTGTATCATCCACAAACTGCAGGTGAGACTGCGGTTGGAAATCATTACCCCATCTCCAACCCTGAATAGAACCCTGACCCACATTATGCTTAATCAGCCTCCCCAGACCCTTAGCATGAAGAATGAATAAATAAGGGGAGAGAGGATCTCCCTGGCAGAGACCCCTAGAAGCACCAAACAGCTCAGTATGGTCTCCATTGATAAGCACAGAGAAAGAGGTGGACGTAACACAACTCATAACCCACTGGATCCACTCGTCCACAAAACCAAAAGCCCTGAGGATCTTCTGAAGGAAGGACCACTGAACTCTATCATATGCCTTATCCATATCTAGCTTGATAAACATAGATTTTTCCTTGGAGGTTGCCATAGAATGAATGGTCTCCGTAGAAATGACCACCCCATCCAGAATTTGGCGCCCTTCCACAAACCCACTCTTCTCCTCAGAAATAACATTCCCCAAGCACTTCTTCAATCTATCAGCTATCAACTTAGAGATGATCTTATAAATCACATTGCAGAGGGAGATCGGGCGGAACTGGCCTAACCGGTCGACCCCTGCACACTTAGGGATTAGAGCAATGAAGGTCTCATTCAATGCCGTAAGCATATGTTTATTCCTTTGGGACTCCTGGACTACTTCTAATAAATCTAGCTTAATTATATCCCATAACTCTTGAAAGAACTCAACCAGGAACCCATCCGGTCTAGGAGCCTTTCCTTTCCTCATGTGGAAGACAATCCTCTCAAGTTCTTCCAGCAAAATAGGACACAAAAGCTGCTCATTCATCTCCCTCGAGATAAGAGAAGGGATGCAATCCAGAACCAGATTCTCCTCCACCGTTTCCCCCTAAGAATGCTCCCTAAAGAGGGACTGGAAAAACTAGAGAGACTCCCTAGACATCTCCTGCAAGGATAAGCACTGCTCACCTCTATCATTAACCAGAACAGGAATGGAATTTCTGTGTCTTCTTGATTTCACTGAGTTGAAGAAGAAAGTAGTGTTCTTGTCCCCCTCCTTCAGCTAGTCAATACAAGCTCTTTGCTTCCAATATATTTCTTCCCGAAGCTCCCATTCCTCTACCACCTTGACAGCCTTGTCTTCCTCTCTAAGCAGTTCCTCAGGTGATTTCATTAAGCGCAATTTGAGCAGCTTTCTTCTCATGAAAAATGTTCCAGAAACCTTGATGGTTCCACTGTTTAAGCTGAAGCTTAAAAAGTTGCAGTTGCTTGGCAAACAAGTACATGGCAGTGCCAAAGGCCGGTCTCCCTTTCCTCCACTAGTCCGCAACAAGAGCCTGCAAAGAAGGGTCCCGAAGCCACATTAGTTGGAATTTGAATGAAGGCGAACGGGCTACTTGAGCCAAAGACGAAACCAGCTTGATGGGCCAGTGATCCGACCCTCTCTAGTCAAGAATCTCAGAACTTGTGGACCACCCCCCGCCGATCCAAAAATAGGAAACCAGAAAACGATCCAATCATTCAACAATCCAATTCTCTCCCACCCTTATGTTGTTCCAAGTGAACAAACCATTGCTAGGCTTGACGTCAGCTAGCTGTAGCAAGGAGATACTATCTTGGAAAAGGAAAGAAGAAGGTTCCAACCGCATTACACCCCCCTTCTTTTCACTCAACTCCAGGATGGCATTGAAGTCTCCTGCCATAATCCAAGGATGAAAAGGGTCCAACCTTTGCATACCTGAAACATGTGACCATAAGCTTTGCTTACCCTGAAAATCAGTGGGAGCATAGATATTCGAAAGCAAGATGAATTCCCCAATCTCAAGACTAGACAACACCCCAAATAATGAGGAACTAGAGGCAACCCACCAGACAGGGCGAAACCTTGAAGGGTTCCAAAGATAGGGCACCCCTCCTGAGGAACCAGCTGCCCCAACACATTGGCACTCGCCTCGCCCCCACAACTCTGGCACGAGATCCATCATACTCTCCACTAAAAGTTTAGTTTCTTGGAAGAAAAGGACATCAGGTGAGTGATTCCCAATCAAATCCCGAACAACTTTTTGTCTAGGGCCGCTATTCAAACCCCTTACATTCCATGAGAGCACAATCATTTGGGAGGGTTGGAAAAGTGTGAATCCAAAGTCTTCACTGACCCTGACTCAACTAAATTCTCCCCCATCAATTTGATCTTATCCAGATCCTTCTTTCTGCCAACCTTTGAGCTCTTCTCTGAAGCACTTTTCTTAATATCTCTCTAATGTAGACCCAAGTGAATGACTGACTTATTACTTTTAGCCCCAACCAGTTCCAATTTCAAAGCTATCGGAGAACCCTCCCCCTCAACCAGGTTCACCTTAATACCAGGAGCCAGGCCCAACTGAACCCCTACTGTCTAGTCCATCTCCATCTGCTGGCTTCCAACCACTAGCAAGGCCTAGGAAGATTCCTCCATTACACTTTCTAGCACCCCTCCTGATGCACACTGATCTAGAGGGGTTAACCCTAGGTTTACTTCTCGATGGCTCAGGTCATCCAAGGCCTCAAATCTGTTAAAGGTATCCTCCTCACGTCTCTCCTATAAGGGTCTCTTTTGTCCTCTATTCCTGTTCTTTATCTTAACTGAGACAAAACCATCAACACCCTCTACCACACCCAACATGACAACTTTCCCTTTCTCAGCCCTATCAAGGCTCGGTTTTGACTACTGAGGTTGTCGCACTACCAGTTTGTATCTAGGACACTGACGATGTAAATGACCATACTCATGACACAGACAACAGTGAAATGGTAAAGTCTCGTAATCTAGCTGTTGAACCCATGAATAAGAGCCTTCACACATATCTATAGCATCTAGAAAGGGTTTACTAAGATCTATTTCAACACAGATACGTGCAAAGGTCATTACCTTTCTCCCTAGAGTTTGTGACAAGGATCCCACTGGCCTCCCAAGCAGAGCAACGAGCATCCATAGCACATCCTCTCGACAACATTCCACTGGAAGACGTGGTAACGAACCCACACCAAAACTCTATTTGGGAGCTCCTCTGAAGGATTAAACCCCGCATGCCAAGGTTTGATGAATAATCCCACCTGGTTGTAAAAATACAGACCTCCTTCAAAGACCCTAGTGCGATCCTCCATGCAGTTGAATGTAACCATGAAATAGTTATTTGCCAGCAGCATAATCTCCATTGCCCCTTCCAGTGCCCATGTCCGCTGCGCCTAGTTTTCCATAAACTGCAATGAAACCCTCATTCCCAAAAACTTGCAGTATTGCGAGTGATTTGAAAAGTATTCAATGTCTTCAGCTATAATCTCAGAAGGGATGATCAGCTTCGGCCTCTCACTGCATCTCTCCAGGCAACCATTAATTTTCACCATGCGAGAGCTACCAACACTCCCAGATCCCGAATCAGAAGAGAATAGGTTATTGTTAAACGTCTTCACATTCTGAAATGGGCGTTTTGAGCCCACCGCAGCACGGAAATCCATGGCTAGAACCGCCTGCGAGGCTTCCCCACCCAAAGTCCACTTGAAGAGTTATTTTGATTGTATTTTATAGCTTTATTTATTTTCTAATATAATTAGACTTAAATAACTACAACTTGAATGGAAGAATTATGCAAAGAAACTGTTGTAGCCAAAACCACAAATGTGAATCACTCAAATGACTTGACTTCAATTTGAAATCTCATAACAACAATGAATTTATATAAGAAATATGCATGGCGAGCTTCTTTCCATTAATCTTTCTAAAAATAAAATTGCATAGTTGTTATGAAATTATAGAGCATTTAGCCACAAAGGTCTCACATGTAAATCTAAAATCTGATTTAAATTAGCAACACTTACAATAAATCATCACCACATGCAATAGGAAACTACAAGGAAATTCATCCAACTCTAAGCTTAGTCTACACCTCTAACTTTGTTCTTCAATCTACAAACAGTCAAAAGTTAAAACAACAAATTCAATTTATGAATTTATGAAGTATGATGCAAGTAATAACCATAATAGTTACTTCCCACCCTTGGTTAAGTAACCCTCACAACTCCCTAAAAAAACATTCTAATTTTGCATTAAATAACTCCCCCTCCCAACTTGGACACCTAAATGGAATATTTTGAAAATATGTCTTAGAGTTGTCACCGAAATATGATCATCACCTATGCAAGCGAAAACTTAGGACTTGGTCAAATGACTTACCAAATATTTTAAACCTTATTACAAAAATTTATTCAACAAAACATTAAAAACTAAACTATTACAAAAATTAAATAAAATATTTTTAGTTGATGTAAGATGCTCTCACATTCCAAATGCTTCTTCATCAAAGAAAAACTTAACAAATATAAAAATTCATTATTAATTTTTTTCTTATTTTTCTTAAATTAATATATTATTTTATTTTTTCAACATATATTTAAATATTATTAAATATAAATTATGTATGATGTGTAATCTAATTTATAATATTTTTTATATTAATAAAAATTTCAAGGAAAAAGAAGGCCAATTTTCTAATATATTTAGTTTATATTATTTTTAAAAAAATCCTTCCTACATTACCTAACATGAATATATGATCGCAGATTTTGACGTATACTTGTTTAATCTTTATCAAATCTTTTCTACTTTATACAACAAACAAAATGTTTCTCCTTCGACGTGACCACTTCATGCACTATATACAAAGTCTTTTTATTTTAATATATTGGGCTTTAAAATAATATAATTGAACTTTTACTTAAAAACAATCATATCAATTTGACATGATGTAACTTATCATAACAACTTTGATGGAAACTTTTTTGGTTTTACACACAAATTGCATTTTATATTCAAATTTAAATTTTATTTCATTCTCCAATTCTCCATAATGTGGATGTTTATGGACCAAAATGGCTTGCAAATTTATTTCTTTTCAAAACATCAACTTCATATCTAATACTTCATTCCATGAAAACAAAAATGTTTCTCTTTTTCAATGGTAAAATTTGTATAGTTATATTATTTTTATTTAATTTTGTGCTTATTTTAAAGGTAGTATATTTATATATGAAAATGTTGTTAGATAGTATAATTTTATGTAGATTTGATTTTTTTGTTTATTTATCTGTCATTTATATACGTTCTTTTTAATTATATATGATCATACATCTTTATACATTCAATCTATTCATTTGTTTATCCCATTATGTATGCACTCATTTCTATATGCATGTCATCTACTATAATCTAGCCCCCTTTCTACCCTAAGACTAGTTTGTAGTCGTGAGGTTGTCCTTGTAGTCGTGAACTTATCGTGCTATAATTAAAAATTAAAATTAAAAAATGATCGACTTACAACCTTTACTCTTACTACCTAAAGCTAACTAAATACAAACATGTTTGATGTCTCAATATGCCCAATATTTAAGGACATCAAACACATTCATTCTAATCATGATATAAAAATGAGAAATCATTCACTTCATTGATTGATGTTCTAAAAGAAATCGAGTTCTTCACAAACATTATAGGAGCATTTGTATGATTAAATATTATTGTTATTAATTATTTAATTTTTGAGAATTAATCTACGAGAACTTGACTCTCTATGATTAACCAACAACCCGCAAGATATTTTGAAACACTAACAAGTCCTCAAATACCCAAGAAATTTGAATAGATTATCATACATTAGTCGAAGTGATAAAATAAAACACCATTAATTTCATGGATGAGTCTAAAACTAAGATATACATTTATGACATTGATTTCATCGTAGCTTGGTGGACTTGTCCTCTAATAGAGAAAATATTTAACACAAAATCCAAAGAACTTAATTGATAGAGAGATATTGTTTCTAAATTTGGAATTTAACATATTCTCAATTCTTCTTTATTTGGTAGCCACTCTTCAGTTGATGACGAGTACACCTTTTTCTATTTATATTCAACTAGTGCAAGTTAGTAGAATATCAATATTTAAATCATCATTAATTAGTTTGGATTAGTTGTTCTAACAAGTATACATATAATTGGATTAACCTAGACTAAGCTTATAGAAAATTTATTTTCTTTTATAAATATGAATGCTGCATAATTATAATTTTATAATCTTCCTTGCTTATAAATTTGTAGGAGAACAAATTTTTACCTTTAATATTAATATAAGTTATATTTAAGATAAAAAATTAATGGAATCAAATAGACCTTAAATTGAATAATGAGTTGCAGTTGACAAAATAAATGAGAGGTCAGAATGTGTTTTCTTAGGTTTGTCAACGTTTGCTGATTTGATTGTGAGAAGTGTTTGATTGAAGGATTTAAAATTCCAATATCAAATTCTTGTTGAAGACTTTGTCTTGTTGGCATTATGTGAACCGGTATGAAGACATAATGATATTGTATGTTGTCATTGATGTCAATATGTGACATGATGTGAACCGGCACATGTGACATGTGAGAAGAGAGAACCGACATATGTATGAACCGGTATATATGCCAAAGTGGAGCGGTATATTTGTTCAAGATGAACCGGCATGTCAAGGTGAACTGACATGTAGTTATGGGAACCGACACATGGAAGCATTGTATGACTACCGGTTGGTAGGTAGTTTCCACTTCAGGATTTCTGGTTGGAGTACCTCAAGCCTGTGTGACTCAATCGGTGATCTTTGTGTGATGAGTTAGCAGTATAACAAAGAACAGATCGTGTTGCCACGTAAGCCCTGTGCGCGTGAAGGATCTTGCATGAAGAAGACTATTCCTATCTACCTTGGGAATGTGTGAAGTTTGTCAAACGATGACAATGTGTGACGGGTTATCAGCCGCCATGAAATCGGTGGATAATGGAAGATGGAGAATGTCTTGAGATCGATTCAAGATTGTTGCATTTAATGCAGTATGATTCAACGGTCAGGATTGAACCGTTTGAATTGCTTAACCCAACAGGTTTAGGGTTTAGGGTTTTTGCTACTGACCTGTCTGTTTCCTATAAGGTCGATGTTGTGTTTCGTTCAAAATTTGTTGGCAAAAGTTGTATGTGTGTATCCAAGGGAAGTGATACGTAATTCTTGCCAAACCAAAGGAGAGAAGAGACACTTGCAAAGTGAATGTGCAGAAGGAGAAGAGGAGCCAAAACGGATCTGCATTAGCATTGAGTGTTGTTACCAAATCATTGTAATTCCTGTTGATCTTTAACCACTTCAATAGTTGTGAAATCCCTTAACAGGGTAGCCTTAACCGACTTGATACAAATCCCTTAACAGGGTAACTCGAAGTTATTGAGTTCTAGGAAGCTATAGAGCTCTGGAGATCCTTTAGCTATTGAGTTCTTGAAATCCTCTAACAAGGTAACCCTAACCGGGTTTAACCCTTAACCAGGTATTGTAGCCATCCCTTAACCGGGTGATCCCTAACAGGATCGGTTCCTAGCAGAACCTATTGTAATGTCTTTAACTGGACAAGGCTCCTAACAGAGCGGACTTCTAAAGAGTTCAACAACAAGCTTGTGGGTATTAATCCCCACCGTGGTTTTTCCCAGTTGGGTTTCGATGTGAAAAATATGTGTGTCATGTGTGATGCTTTTATCTTGTAATGCTTTGATGTCACCTGTTTAGCATATAATGGTTCTGTGTTTTATGCTTGTCAATAAAACATGTTGAACTAGCTGTTGTGAAGATATGATGATAGATTACTTGTTCATACATAAGGGTGAAATGGTAGTGTAGTTCTGAGTTGAGTAGGAAGATAAGTGAGTAACCGGTTTATGATTGTTTTAGTTGTTCTAGGTTTTGCCGGTTTCACTCTGCTTCAAACTGATGTCACTGTTTGCTAGCCATTTGGAGTAATTGCTATTGAACCGATTTAGAAACAGTATTTTGCCTGTACTAATTCACCCCCCCTCTCAGTACCGGTTTGGTACTATTTGCTCATCATTGAGTTATCAATTGGTATCAGAGCATCCTCTAGGTCCTCTATGTTTTAAGCTTAACCGCTTGTGGTAAAGATCCCAGTCAAATGATGAAGAGGGAAGGTCCAAAGTTTAACAAGGAAAATTTATGTATATGGAAAGATAGGATGAAGATATTCATCAGAAGCATGGTTGCTCAACACTGGAGTTATGTTGAGAATGTCTATGTTGTCCCTATCGGTACTCTCACCGATGACCAAAAGAGAGAGATACAAGAAAATGGGCAAGTCATGGAAGCCCTTATTAGTAGTCTATTTGACATTGAGTTTATTGATGTTCATGACAAGTTAAATCCTAAAGAGGTATGGGATGCTCTTGAAAATATCTATGGTGGTGATGAACATGTAAAACAGGCTAAGGAAGAAATCTCGAGAGGGAAGTTTGAAGATATGCGGATGGTTGAAGGTGAGACCATTCAACAGTATGGAATAAGAATCAAAATAGTTGTTGGAGAAATCAAGAGTACAGGTGGTAAAATAGAAGATTCCACTGTGGTAAGCAAAGTCCTGAGATCCCTGTTGCTGGTCTATGCAATAAGGGTTGCTGCTATTCAGGAGCTGAGATCAATAGACAAGACTAAGGTATCCTTGGACTCCATCATAGCCAAGTTGACAACCTATGAGCTAAATAGTTTTGATGGTAGTGTCCAAAAGACTGAATCAGCATTTAAAGCCTTTGCTATACCATCCAGAAAAGGAAAAGAAGCTAGCACTACTGGTGAACCTAGACAAAGCAGAGAAATGAATGATGAGGAGATTCTGATGGCATTTGAAGCTCTCCTTGCCAGAAAGCTTCCTAAAGGAACTGGTAAATACAAAGGTAAGCTACCTTTGAAATGCTTTTCTTGTAACTGGATAGGACATATTGCTATAAACTGTCCTAATGGCGATAACAAGGACAAACCAGAAAGGTTCAGGAAGTTCAAAGGAGGAAACCGGAGAAACTGTTTTGTGGCAGTTGATGAAGGTGCCACAGATGAAGAATTATAGGATGAAGAAAATGAAGATATTGTGTTTGTTGCTGTGAAAGAAGATGTGGCAGACAAGAAGGCTCTTGTCTCCCGGTTTGATAATTCCAATGAGTGGATCATTGACAGTGGCTGTTCTCACCATATGATAGGTGACCGGAGCAAGTTTCTATCCTTGGAAGAGTATGATGGTGGTGTGGTTCGCTTTGGCAATGATGCACCATGCATGGTCAAAGGAAGAGGGTCCATCTCTCTAAATGGAAAGAGTAGTGCTGACAATGTGTACTGGGTTGATGGTCTCAGACACAACCTTCTGAGTGTTGCCCAGCTGAATGACAGTGGCCTCACTTTAGAATTCAAGAATGGAGTCTGCAGAATCAAAGGAAAAGACGGTGAATTGGTGGCCACTGGCATGTAGACCAAAGGTAACCTATTTCATCTGAACTCAAATATAAGTACATGTCTTATGGCTAAGTTTGATGATAGCTAGATATGGCATAGGAGACTTTGCCATGTAAACTTTGATAACATTGTGAAGGCTAGTAAGATCAAGGCAGTTAGAGGGTTGCCGATGCTAAGCAAACCGGATAATACCTTGTGTAGAGAGTGTCAATTGGGGAAAATGTCTTCCTCAACCTTTAAAGGTAAATCTTTCATTGTTGACAACTTGCTTGATCTTGTGCATACTGATTTGTGTGGTCCTATGAAAACTAGAAGTGTGCAGGGTGATAGGTACTTCATGATTCTCAGTGATGACTACTCAAGAATGATGTGGGTCACATTCTTGAAAGACAAGTCTAAAACCTTTGTAAAATTCAAAGCTTTCAGAACATTAGTGGAGAAGGAAAGCAGTAAAAGGATCAAGTGTCTCAGAACTGATCAAGGAGGGGAATTCACTTCCAGTGAATTCAACAAGTATTGTGAAGAATTTGGCATCAAGAGGCAATTGTTTGCCCCCCAGACTCCACAGTAGAATGGCCTAGCAGAGTGGAATAACCAGACTATGGTTGAAGCAGCTAGAACCATGTTGATTCAAGGAAAGGTAGCTCACACCTTTTGGAGAGAAGCGGTGAGCACTGCAATCTACACAATGAATCAGGTACTCATCAAGAAAGGTAAGGACAAAACTCCGTATGAGTATTGGATCGGTAAGACAGCCGTGGTTAGCTACTTTAGGGTAATTGGTAGCAAATGTTACATCAAGAGGAGTGAACATCAGGGCAATTTTGAAGCTAAATGTGATGAGGGAATATTCCTAGGATATTCCACCAAGAGTAAAGATCTCAAGTGTTACAACAATAGGACTTAGAGAATTATGGAAAGTATCAATGTAAGAGTTGATGAATCCTCTGAGAAAATCGAGAAAATCGACAGTGAGCAAGCTGTAAATGAACCAGTTGCAACCTTCTGGGAACCAGTTGTCAGTCAACCAAGTACTAGTAACAGTATTCCTAAATCGGTGAATGCTGATACTGATGAAGATGAGGATGAAGAGGAAAAGCAAGAAGAACCAGTAAAGACCATTCCTCGGTATGTCAAGCTAAATCATGATCCTAAGCAGATCATAGGAGATAAGGATGCAGGAATCCTTACAAGAAAAAAGATCAGAGAAAACTCATGTATGATCTCTGAATTTGAGCCTAAATCATTCAAAGAGGCTCATAGAGATGAAGACTGGATCAAGGCGATGGAAGAGGAACTTGACCAGATAGAGAAAAATGGTACATGGTCCTTGGTACCCAGACCTAAACATAAAAATGTCATTGGCACCAAATGGGTGTTCAGAAACAAGCTGAATGAGGATGGCACAATGATTAGGAATAAAGCTAGATTGGTGTGCAAAGGACATGCTCAAGAAGAAGGAGAAGACTATGGAGAAACCTTTGCTCCTGTAGCCAGATTGGAAGGAGTTCGTATGCTTCTTGCATATGCAGCTTTTAAAGGATTCAAGGTATATCAAATGGATGTAAAATCTGCATTCCTAAATGGGGTACTTGAAGAGGAGGTGTATATAGAGCAACCAGATGGGTTTTCCCTATCTGAAGACAGTGGTATGGTGTGCAGGCTACATAAAGCCTTATATGGTCTAAAGCAGGCACCTATAGCATGGTATGAACATCTACATTCCCATCTTGTGATGATTGGATTTGAGAGAACAAGTGAAGATAGTAATATCTACTTGAAGTTTGAAGGAGATCAGATCTTGATCTGTGAGGTTTTTGTTGATGACATTATCTTTGGTGGAGATGACAAGATGAGTCATGAGTTTGCTGATGAGATGAAGAAAGAGTTTGAGATGTCACTCATAGGGGAGATTAAGTTCTTCATTGGACTGTAGATCCAACAGATGAAAGATGGAATCTTTATCACTCAGTCCAAATATGTCAAAGAGGTGCTGAAGACCTTTGGCATGGAAGATAGCAAACCTGTTGGTACACCGATGGTGACCAGTTGCAAATTGTCAAAAGAGGATGATTCCACACCGGTTGATGAGAAAGAATACCGATCAATGATTGGTAAGTTGCATTATGTAGTGCATAGCAGACCGGATATTGCACATGCAGTTGGCATTACTGCAAGGTTCCAGAAAAGTCCAAGAGAATCCCACTTGGTTGCAGTCAAGCAGATTCTTAGGTATCTGAAGGGAACAATTGACTATGGATTGTGGTACCCATACAACAATGATTTCATTTGGAAAGTATTCATAGATGCTGATTGGGCAGGTAATGTGGATGATTGAAAAAGCACAACCGGTGGTGCATTCTTTCTCGGTGGTAGACTGGTCTCATGGATGAGTAAAAAGCATAGTTGTATCTCTCAGTCTACAACGGAAGCAGAGTATGTTGTAGCCTTCATGAACTGCACTCAGACAATCTGGATGAAGCATGTTTTAAATGACTTCAAAATCCCTGTATCTGAACCGGTAAGTATATTCTGTGATAACACATTTGCTATCAATATTTCAAAGAATCTGGTTTTACATTCTAGAACCAAGCATTTTGAGCTTAAGTATCATTTCTTGGGGGAAAAGCTTTAGAATAAAGAGATTGCACTGGACCAGTAAGGAGCAGTTAGCAGACATATTCACCAAGCCTCTCCCAAAGACTACATTTGTGCATTTAAGAGGTGAATTGGGGGTACTGCCCCTTCAGGAGGTGAACTAAAAGTATTTGTTCCACATCAGTTAGGTATTGCATAGTCAAATTTTTGTTGATTGATGTGTTGAAGGATGCTACTCCTCAGGGGGAGCAACATAATGGAACAGGGATGCTTGTGCCTCCACTTTGGCATTGTTGTCAAAGGGGGAGAAGATGTGAAGTGGAGATATATCTTTATATATTGCCATCAATGCCAAAGGGGTAGATTGTTGGCATTATGTGAACCAGTCTGAAGACATAATAATATTGTATGTTGTCATTGATGTCAATATGTGACATGATGTGAACCAGCACATGTGACTTGTGAGAAGAGAGAACCGACATATGTATGAACTGGTATATATGCCAAAGTGGAGCGGTATATTTGTTCAAGATGAACCGACATGTCAAGGTGAACCGGCATGTAGTTATGGGAACCAACACATGGAAGCATTGTATGACTATCGGTTGGTAGGTAGTTTCCACTTCAGGATTTCTGGTTGGAGTACCTCAAGCCTGTGTGACTCAATTGGTGATCTTTGTGTGATGAGTTAGCAGTATAACAGAGAATAGATCGTGTTTCCACGTAAGCCCTGTGCACATGAAGGATCTTGCATGAAGAAGACTATTCCTATCTACCTTGGGAATGTACGAAGTTTGTCAAACAGTGACAACGTGTGATGGGTTATCAGCCGCCATGAAATCGGTGGATAATGGACGATGGAGAATGTCTTGAGATCGATTCAAGATTGTTGCATTTAATGCAGTATGATTCAATGGTCAGGATTGAACCGTTTGAATTGCTTAACCCAACAGGTTTAGGGTTTAGGGTTTTTGCTACCGACTTGTCTGTTTCCTATAAGGTCGATGTTGTGTTTCGTTCAAAAGTTGTTGGAAAAAGTTGTATGTGTGTATCCAAGGGAAGTGATACCTAATTCTTGCCAAACCAAAGGAGAGAAGAGACACTTGCAAAGTGAATGTGCAGAAGGAGAAGAGGAGCCAAAACGGATCTGCATTAGCATTGAGTGCTGTTACCAGATCATTGTAATTCCTGTTGATCTTTAACCACTTCAACAGTTGTGAAATCCCTTAACAGGGTAGCCTTAACCGGCTTGATACAAATCCCTTAATAGGGTAACTCAAAGTTATTGAGTTCTGGGAAGCTATAGAGATCTAGAGATCCTTTAGCTATTGAGTTCTTGAAATCCTCTAACCAGGTAACCCTAATCGGGTATTGTAGCCATCCCTTAATCGGGTGATCCCTAATAGGATTGGTTCCTAGCATAACCTATTGTAATGTCTTTAACCGGACAAGGCTCCTAACAAAGCAGACTTCTAAAGAGTTCAACAACAAGCTTGTGGGTATTCATCCCCACCGTGGTTTTTCCTAGTTGAGTTTCCACGTGAAAAAAATGTGTGTCATGTGTGATGCTTTTATCTTGTAATGCTTTGATGTTACTTGTTAAGCATATAATGGTTCTGTGTTTTATGCCTATCAATAAAACATGTTGAACTAGCTGTTGTGAAGATATGATGATAGATTACCTGTTCATACATAAGGGTGAAATGGTAGTGTAGTTCTGAGTTGAGTAGGAAGATAAGTGAGTAACCGGTTTATGATTGTTTTAGTTGTTCTGGGTTTTACCGGTTTCACATTGCTTCAAACCGGTGTCACTGTTTGCCAGCCATTTGGAGTAATTGCTGTTGAACCGGTTTAGAAATAGTATTTTGCCTGTACTGATTCACCCCCCTTCTCAGTACCGGTTTGGTACTATTTGCTCATCATTGAGTTATCATGTCTCTACTATGATTCTGATGTATTCTTTATCTATGGATGTGATTGCAGGTAATTTTGACCTAGGGTAGTGTGATATTTTTTTATCGACACTCATTGTCCTATATTAGTATATATTGTTGACACTCATATGCCTATCAAGATATCAGTATATATTGTTGACACTCATATGCCTATCAAGATATCAATATATATTGTTGACACTCATATGCCTATCAAGATATTAGTATATATTGTTGACACTCATATGCCTATCAAGATATCTACTTTTAGGACTAATAAGAACTTCAAAGAGTCTACTATAAAAGGCTTGAATATGAAATATCTTTAAGTATAAGTCAAATATCTATTCTATTTTTATAATATCGAAATATGAAAAATGCATATAAATGTACTTGGATATTTGTAGGATGTATAAATAGTGACACAATTCCTAAATGTTGACCTACTTGGGAATGATCATAATGTGTTTCAATCTAATTCAATGATATTTCCCTTTATTTTGATCACAAACTAGTTTCTTAGGGATTGTATCTAAGTGTGGCAACTTATGCACTAAATTTCAATATTATGGCACACTAATTGGAGTAGTAAGATGTCTCCAAAATTGAATAGAAAATTAGACAATATATCATTTAGGAGGAGGGTTTAACACACCTGGTAGTAGCTTTGGAGAGGAACAAGGTGAAAATGTGGTAATTAATTCTTCATTGATAGCTATGAATAGGTCTACTAGGTAATGGAAATCACCTGACAGGTATAGTCAACTTATTTTTATTTGTGTATTTTCTCTTACTTGTATGAATAGTGAGTCAAATTTTGTGGAAGAGGATCTCAATTTTAGAGAAAAAAATTCTTGGAAGAACTCCATGGAAAAAGAGATGATGACATTGAAGTAATGTAAGACTTGAGATCTAGTTGATCTACCCAAGAATAGTAAACCCAATGGTTACAAGTGGGTGTATGAGAATAAATTAAAACCAAATGGATCACTTGAGCTGACAAGACATTGTTGATGGAAAATAGATATTCCTAGGTTGAGGGGATTGATTTTGGTTACAAAATTTCTTCATTGTACTAAGTTGAGTTCTATTAGAATGTTGCTATCTATTACCACATCACTTGATTTGGAGGTTGAGATAATATCAAGGATACATTCTTGCATGGATACTTAGAGGAGGAAATATTCATGGATCAATCTAGAGGATACGACACAAAAAGTAACAACAAATTATTTATAATTTGAAAAAGCCTTTATTTGGGTTAAGGTGATCTCTATTGGTGTGGAACCAATAATTTGATACATGCGCTAGAATTGGGTTATGGAAGAAGTGATATTGGTCACTGTGTTTGTTTTAGACAAGTAAATGATCATATTTGATTATTAATTTATATTTTTATGATACGATTATCATCAAAGATAATAAATTATTAAACTAGTAACATAAAATTTGTTGTCTAATTGTCAAACACACCATAGGACTAGGAGGGGGGTGAATCAGTCTGTACCTTAAAACAACTTACTTGTAATACTTTAAACTTCAAACCCCAATTAAATTATCTCTACAATTATGTAACATGAAAACACAAAGCACAACACACACAAGAACACCAAATTTACGTGGAAAATCCAAGGAGGGAAAAAACATGGTGAGAATCACACTCACAATATGAATAATTGATTACAATGGTTTAGGATCAAGGAAAAGGAGCTCATTCAACCTAATTGGACTTGCAAAACTAAGGTGCACAACTTTAGGGAAAGATACAAAGGACTTGCATTACTGAAGTGCACTATTCCAAGGTAAGATACAAAGAACTACACAGACTCCCAAAGGATTCACTATCTTCTAGTAGGTGTAGGGAAATAATTAATTGTAATGAACAAGATCTCCTAATCATGAAATTGTCCTTAAACCACTATGCCAAGTGAACAATACCATGATAAACATCTTTGACTTCATTCACTATCACAACACACTGTCACACTGAGGATATCATCATCAAGGCTCATCAAAAAATGAAATTCGTACTTCTACCACTTGCACATCATTCATATCCAGTTCACAACAATCCACACACCAATTCACACATTTGCACTTCCATTTATGCAAGGTTATACATTGAAACCCTCAACTAGATTGGACATAGGCTTATAATACATGAATTACATAAACTCGACCACCCAGACCAAAAATACACAATGCAGTGCACTCTAGGAGATAAAGTCGACTAAAATACATCACATCACATCTTTCTAAGCCGGTTCCAACAAACTACACACACTAAAGCTCCCTCCAAAGACAACAACAAATGTAACATGTAGAAAAATGATGAAGCACATTAACCAATGAACCCAAAAGCATCACCCAATGTAGATACTCAATGTGGATCTACACACACCATAGTGAGACCAATATCAACATTTTAGATCAACCTCCAATGCATAATTGGACCAAAAGAGCATGATCCAAATAAGATAAATCAATTGAGTTGGCTAGAGACCAATACAACTAACCGCACCAAAACCAGAACAACATAACTTCACTTGCTGATCAAACCTACACTAGAAATTTGAATGAGAACACTACACAGACCATATGAACATGTTCGCCAAGTTGCAACACTTGAATTGACATAGTAAAGCAATGTAAAGCATTCTCTAAACTAGTTTTGACTGCCAAACTCACGTTTAGCAAACTGCTACAACCAACTTCATCAACTGAGCAACTGAGACCCTTAAAGCATGATAGTGCAACATCCAAAAAAAGTAGACATGTTGGTGTAAATAATTATTCATCATGGATATTATTACACCTTACTTAAGTTTACTTAGGAAATGCATTTCATAGTAGTTTGGGTATGAGACACTTGGGTGTTTGTGCCACATTGGGATAGTGTGTGTAGGAGAATTTCCACCTTTTATGGTGTGATCTTGTTGTTACACTGCACATTCAGTGGGTGATCCACCTCATGTGAAATATTATATTGTTTCTCCTACCTACCCACACCTATTTCCTACCTACCCTTGTTTCTTATTGAGCCACATGTCATGTTTGTGTGCTCACATATCCATATATCCTTCCCTATATAAGCATACTCATATTCATTGTAACACTTGATGATCTAGTTGATCGGTATTTTCTCTTGATAGAATACAATTTATTTCTATCATCTATTTTGTCTCTCTATTGTATTTTTCATTGAACCCTTGATCTTGGCAAAATCTCACATGGCATCAGAGCCTATAGGGCTTCATTGATTAGTCTTTTGGAGACATTTTGGAGGCTTCAATTTTTGGATTTGGGGATCTTCATTTTTTGGGGGCGTCATACAGTGATTTGGACATCATGGTTGAGTCTGGGAGGCCGTTTCCATAAATTTTGACTATAAAGTCGACTATATTTGGTGAGAAAGTTTTTTGCCTATTTTGGCTATAGTTGTACGAATTTCGAAAAAAAATTTAAAATATATTTTCTGCAATTTTTTTTTTATTATTCCACAAAACTATTCGGAAAATTTTCAAAAAAATAAAATAAAATTTCTGCAGGTCTAAAGGCCCGTGCAGTCTTCGCTGCCAACCGGCCCATGCTGTCCCTTTGGCAACCCCCGACGTCTCCCGGCGACTGTACCTGCCGGTCTGCACCTGACTGCCTTCTGCGTTCCTCCTGATGCGCTGAACCCTCGATGACACTCTGCCGTGGGTCCTCCCTGCCGTCAACCATTGTCGCCGCCCCTTGCGCCCCCCCGGCCGCCGCTGCCGCAACCTCTGGTGACTTCCACCTGACTCGACCTTGGCCTCCCGTCGGCCCTTTGGCATCACCCGCCGGCCTTGGCCTCTCGTCGGCCCTCTGGTACTGCTCGCCAGCCCTCCGGCCCAGCACCTGCAGAGCCCTCTGTCAGGCCCCTCCGCCTCTGCCACACAGACCCAAACATGTGGCCTTTCCAGCACAAAAAAGTAGCCACCTCAAAATTTCCAGTCGGGGCCCTTTGCCACCTCAGCTACCACGTGGCACACCGCCTGCACTATCAGCCTTTGCCACATCATCGACTGTACCTACCCAGTCATATCGCCACATCGGAGTCAATTTGTTGGATTCTCACTTTCTTGGACTCGAAGGGTTTTGATCCCTCCGAGTGGCAGACACGCTTTTTGTTTTTCTTGTTGGAGGAGCCAGGTTCGAGCAAAAGAGTAGGGTTTTTTTCAGGGTTGATAGTGACCATGGGCGGGGATTGGTTTTCAGGCACATTTTGGACCGAAATCGTGCGGGGAGGGCAAAGGGCCAGATGGAAATTATACAGACGAAGGATAAGGCCTTGATGGAGAATAGTATAATCCTTGTATTTCTTCTTAGCCTTAACAACATCTCTCACATTAGCAGCCATGGAATGCAAAAGATAAAACAGAATAGAAATAAGATCCCTATTTCTAAGATGATTAAGAAAAGGGAGGTGGTAGTAATAGAAAACCCCATACCGCCCTTCGAGAGTAAAATATTTCATAATGATGTAGCACATGTCATCCCATGGTGATGGAATCTCCTCACGATTGAATCCACCAACCCACTTCACAAGGTTCTCACCATCGCAAAAGAATTGATTTAGACTAGTGGTGTCTGAGATACGGCTCTGCTTTTCCATTTTCGGCCTTCCATGGAAAGGCCCGTCGCCTGAGCAATAACATCCTCGTTTACTTCAAACGAAATGCAACCCATAGTGACCCTTCCATCCTCCTACGAAGCCACAAACTGTTTAGACAGTCTCTCGTCATTGCCATTCATACTCTCCATGAATTTATCAATTCCTCCTTCCATGCACACAAACCAAACTGTCGATCTAGCTTTGAAATCATTTGTTTTATCCGATTCAAGTGTCAGTCTGTCACCCCCCATAATTGCTTCCTCCAGCTTAGAAGTAGTAAGGAGAATCAAGGCAAAGAAAATACAGAGCTGCTCAAGAGCCAAAGTAGAGTCCAGAAATAGATCCAACAAATTTTGATATAAAATAGTGCAATAATCGCCGTGATTATTGCAAGTCGTGTTTGAGCAGATCTATTTCGCTCAAACTATTTCGCTCGTGTGAACCATCAATCCACCCAATGTTACTTAGTCAAGACAAGCTATTTCCTTCATCATTGTCAATATCATTCGTTCGGATGATTAACAAAATATTGCCTTTCCCAATATCAGTACTCCACAAGTAGATAAAATTATTATTTAACCCCCTTAAATTATTTTGGGAATAATGACTAGGCCATATGTTGCTAGGTGGCATATCCATCCCACAATTGATGGGTTCCAACTTCAAATTAAAATTTTGGTAATTTATGATCCTCATCAGATTACAACTGATTAAAAGGTAAAGAAGAGGGAGTGGAGTCATCATTAGAACTTAGTCTTTTCTTTCTCCAAGATCTCCTTGGTGATCAATGGCAGCAGATCAGTACTCCTCCAACACTGTAAGCCCTCTTGTAGCATGTCGGCAATAGCCATGGAGTCGGTAGCTGCATTCCCTTCTCTGTAAATGTGGTAGATAGTGAAACTATCAAGGTTAGCTAGAAGCTATCTGATATCCCTCAAAATCGCTTCCACTTTCCAACCTGTCGTAGTTCTACCATTGACAACTTCCACAATTATTTTTGAATCCCATTCAATTTCAAGTTGTCTGATACCTATAGTAGTGGCGAACTTCATTCCCCATAAAAGGGTCATTCCCTCGACTTGGTTGACAATATGATTCCTCAGGCATCTCACAAAGGTAGCGATAAGACCACCCTAATGATCTCTTATAACACCACCTCCGGGTTGCCTATTATTGTGGGCTGCCCCATCAAAGTTTAGTTTGTGCCATGAGGGACTTGGGGCTTCCCATTTGGTCCCTTTTCTATTGATCTTTTTAGTGTTGTTGAACAACTTAAACTCTGAGGGGAGTTTCCAATGTTCATCCAGGTTAGGGGGGTTGGAGGGGGTTTTCCATCTAGGCATCAAGATATTATTGTATGCGGGAAAAGTGGGTCGATAGGACTCAAAATGCGAAAAATGGAGCTCTAGGGAACCTTGCTCACACACCCACATGACTTCTTGGTGCAATCTATGGAGTCATGAAGTATGGCTCAGCTTCCCAAGGATGGTTCCATGGTTCTCTATCTTACACAGTCCCTCAAACCAATATTTTTGCTCTCAGATCACTGAGCAAAATGGTTTAGGGATGACAAATGCAAGAACAAGGGATGCTTTTATTTATTTTAAGATGAGATGCATCCTAAACTATGCATGATGCTACAAATGCAATAAACTAGCTATAAGATGACAAGATTAGCAAACAAAACTATCCTAGCATGTATACTAGTTTATGATTTAAGCTAAATGATAAGGAACATACTCTAAATTTGCATTTTTAGATTAATTCCTATTTAAAAGAGAAGCTAAATGATGAACATAAGATGAGATATGAAAGCTTGAATTTATTTGAGTATAAGTGTGATGCTTAAATACTTGGATGATGAAAAGGGAGGAATGAGAGCTCTATTTATAGCAAAAACAAGGCAATGGATGGTCATGATTGAAAGAGGCAATCAAGGGCCAAGTTTGAAAGTTGGGGATCCATGTTTGCAATTGGCACCAATGAAATGGAGACAATTGTCAACATAAGGTTGGTTGAGAGGAGATGTAAGAAGCATTAAATGCTTGAGAAGACCTCATGGTTACCCTAGGGGTTAAGGGTTAAGGTTAAGTTAGGGTTATCCATTAGATAAAGCTTTTACCCAAAGTATAAACCTTGTGCAACGGTTTGAGGATAACCATGGTCAAAGCAATAAATGCTTGATGAAACCCTTGGGTTACATGGAGGTTGAGTTTATGGAAATTCTTTAACCATGTAAGAAGGTTGAGTTAACCATTAATGGTTATGAAGACTTTGGGGACAAATTTGTAAGAGTCCTTCCAAATTTGGGGGCATTCAACAAGTTAGCTTGTTGAATGGATAAAGGCTTTAATGCATTTTGAAGACTTTGCTCCAAATTTGAGAAGTGACCTCCTCAAATTTAGGGAAAAGGGATAATGGATGGGTTTGGGTTAATTAATTAGGTTTAGAGGAATCTAGAAGAGGTTAGAAAGAGGGTTAGGATGCAAGTGGGAGGTGTAGGATTTCGCAAGTGGGTGAGGAAAAATAGGTTTTAATTGAATTTAATTCAATTTTGTTGTAATTAAATAAATTAGATTTATTTAATTTAGGATAAATATTTTAATTAAATTTGAATTTAATTAAAAAGTGGACAGGGGCTTTAATTGAATAAAATGAATTTATCCTATTAAATGGTATAGTGAATTTAATTGAGTAATTTACTTAATTAAATAGAGGAATGTGAGTTATTTAATTAAAATGGATTTAATTAAATAGAGAAATGAACATAAAATATTCATTTAGGAATATGGTCATTTTTATACGTCTACATTTTGCCCCTCTTTGAAGTGATGTGTGTGCACATGTTATTTCAAAGAAAATGATGTGTTGTTGCGATTTTAATGTCATTTTTATGGATTTTCATGTCGTGCCCCAGATTTGATGTGTGATGCCCCAGATTCGATAAATGATGGTGATAATGCCCCCTCGGGAGATGAATCAAAATTTTGAAAAATGTGATTTGATTTGATACTTTGCATTTGGTGTGTAAGATTTTGGCTAGGTGAAACGTTTAAATTGACTCATCTCCTGATAATTGACGTGTTTTAGGGTATGAGGGAGACTGCGAGCAAATTACATGCTCATTTCCCTAACCCTAATTTCATTTTACCCTATAAAAGGGAAAAAGTTCTTTGTTTTGTCTCATTTGTGCTTGTTGACTTTGGAGAAAGAGACTTTTGGAGAGAAGACAAAATGCCTATTCCTTATTCTACACATCGATTCGAGCACGTTCGAAGGCATCGGAGACCTGCTGCATATGGTCTACTAATAAGTCAACCCTTTTGACCCCTTTTTGATTTTTCATTTGATCATTTTTGGTCCGTTTTTTATTTTTGAAATTCGGTTTTAATGTTTTAGCGCATAGAGGTCTTAGGTTAGCACATACGATAAATACAGTAGCGCATAGGGTATTAATTTAGGGTAGCGTCTGAAAATGCTTAGGGTAGTGCATGAAAGTTTTAGGTTAGTGCACAACAGTAGGTTAGAGCATGATGAACATAGGGTAGCGCTTAGGGTTAAAAATGTAGCGCATAGGTAAAACCTAGTGCATAGGGTCCACAGGGGGTCGCATGGGTAGGGGGATGTAGCGTGTAGGTTAGATCTAGCGCATAGGGTTGAATAGATAGTGCAAGCATGGGATAGGTTAGTGCATGGGTTGGTTTTAGCGCTTAGGGTAGATTGGGTGGTGTATAGAGAAAAAAAGATAGTGCGTAGAGTCAGTCTAGCGCATAGGGTAGATAGAATGCGCGTGAAGAAAACAGGGTAGTGCATGGGCATAGTTTAGCGCACAACCAAGTTTACTTAGCGCATGGATCAGGTTTTGCAAGATTTAGATGATTTTTGGATGTGAAAGATTTCATAGGAAAAGGTCAGTTTTGCCGCGAGAGATGGATTTTTGCTATTTGCTGTGTCTTTGGTCATGTGTTTGATAATTTGTCCAGTATGAGTTTTGATATAACTTGATTTATTTTGTGATTTTTTTTTTCAAGTTATTGATGTAGATATGAATGTGTTTTTTTGATCGAACCATGATTTGTTTTGCACTATTTCAAGGTCAAATGTGTGGAGCCTGATTTGTGTTACAAGCTAATATGGGTTGGAAACTTGAGTTGTTTTACAAGCTGATATGGGTTGGAAACTTGAGTTGTTTTACAAGCTAGTATGGGTGGGAAACTTTATTTTTTTTACAAGTTTATGTGATGTAGAGACTTGAGTTGTTTTACAAGTTTTGATATGGTTTTTGAAAACTTGAGTTGTGTTACAAGTTGATATGGAATGATATGATGTGGAACTTGATTAGTCTTTTTGCAAATTATTTCATGTTTTTGATGTGATTTTGATTCTGATATCTTTGTTTTGATGTGGAAACTGATATTGGACTCATTTTGCTTTTTGACAGGAGCGATTGGGAGTGGTGCAGTCGCGATAGCAGTTCCCTAGACCTTGGGCATTGATTCCACGGTTGGCACATGCTGACCTAGATGTGATAGAGAGATGTGGCTTATCATCTTTGTTAGATATGCCTCAATTCACTGTGAACTGGGGTCTACTTACAGTGCTCACTGAGAGGTGGCACAGTGATACGAACACCTTTCACTTTGCTACTAGTGAGATGACAATCACTCCAGAGGACTGTTACAGGATTTTGAGGATTCCCGTAGCAGGTGCTTTATTTTCATATGAGCAGACTGAAGAGGGTGGGATTGAGGCACTATGACATATTTTCCATGATGAGACAGTGTGTGGGTATGAGATCCCATGGCAGGAGTTCCTGGATCTAGACTACGCGCCTCTCCCGTCAGTACTAGCAGGTTTTATTAGTGGATTCTTTTGTCCTGATCGTAGGTCAAAGGGATTCTCTGTGGGTTGGGGATTGGTTCTCGAGGAGATGGTGACCTAGGGCCGCAGGTTTGCTTGGGGATCAGCCATGTTAGCCCACTTGTATAGGGACCTTCATGAGGTTGTGTATCTGGGTTACGACAGTTTGTCAGCTGGTGTGACACTTTTACAGGTATGGTGCTGGGAGCACATTCCAGCAGCGAGACCACTAGTGGACACAGATAGGCCTGCTGGGCAGGCATATGCTTATGGTTATAGGGGTCTAGTTGTCCAGCGTAAGCTAGGCAAAATGGAGCATTGGAGGAGGGTTCTGGATGATATAGATACGGTCATCTGGCGACCATATATAGATTGTGAGGTCTGGGTAGAGGATGAGCTAGAGATGCCTTTTGTGTTTATGAGCCGATTTTTGATAGGGCAGATGCCCTTTGTGATAGAGAGATTCCAGGTAGGTAGGGTTTTAAGGCAGTATGGTCGGCAGTAGGGTATACCATAAGGGACTTGCCTGTATGCGCATCAGAGACAGGACATACCGGATTGGGGTCCTACTATAGATAGCGGAGCAGCTATAGAGGAGTTCTCCAGCTTAGCAGGTCAGATATGGGACTATGCTCCTGAGATACTAGATGCAGGGATGACCCATGAGTTTGCTGGTTTGTTTGCATCTCATGTCGTGGCCAGGATATCAGATCCCGAGGAGATGCGGCTGGCCTTTGATGATGATGAGGAGGAGGTTGGGGGAGATGGAGATGATGGAGGTGGAGGAGGACGATGGGGGAGAGGATATCAGGGGAGGAGAGGAGACAGGGGTAGAGAGGGGGGAGGTCAGGTGGAGAGAGTAGTTCATCGAGCTGTGATGGACAGAGGGAGAGGAGGGTTGGCGATAGGAGTAGGGGAGGAGGGGAGAGTGGGAGAGGTGATGGCAGTGGTGGGAGGGACAGATGAGTGGAGGCAGCCAACACAGAGGAGGAGGACTAATGAGTTACCACCACCAGCACCTAGGACAGGTAGAGGGATAGGGGGTACCCCTTCACAGGTGCCCCTACGGGTCCGAGTCCCAACACATGTGGAGGATGCTCAGATCAGGACCCTACAGTTGACAGTTCAACAGCTGCAGGCACAACTATTGACGCAGTAGCGTCAGATTACTCAGCTGACTCTACAGTGAGATACAGAGATAGAGCGGCGCGGTCAAGTGGAGGAGCTGGTAGCTAGCATTCAGAGAGCAGCTGCAGGGGGTCCGATGAGAGATATCATGAGAGAGTTGTCCTCGAGAGTGAGGGAGGCAGAGTATTATAGACACCATTATGAGGATGCCATGCCCAGGGAGCGCAGAGTGCAGAGCTTTACGTAGGCGAGATCGAGTTGATCTCGAGAGATTGGGACACAGTCAGAGAGTAGAGGCGTGACAAGGCCCTCGAGACAGGATACTCCTGGAGATCCAGGAGCTGGGACATCAGCTGCGAGACCATCCCCCTCAGGAGATAGTCATACTTGAGAGATGATGTCTCTATTGTATTTTTAGATTTTTGTTTTGTACTGGGCATAGACACGACAGATTTTGTACATTTGGATCATTTTTGATATATATAGATGACACCATTTTCCTTGATCATGTGATGTGTTATGGATGCATGTTCTATATGCTCTTTCTTTTCTTTATGATGATGCAATGCTTAGATAGATGATATCATGCATGATGTATGATTTGATATGCTATGAGATATATTTTGAAAATGAGATGTATGATAATGATGTGAGATGTATCTTGAAAATGAGATGTATGATAATGATGTGAGATGTATCTTGAAAATGAGATGTATGATTTGATATGCAAAATAATGTGCAACTACTTTTAAAATGATATGCAACTATTTGTTTTTGGAGCATCCTCATTCTGCATTTGTCATCCTGATATAACCATATGTTATTTTGCTTTCGATATAGGTATCATCATTGAGCATTGATTTGGTTGGGATATGTTGAAAATTTATACAAGCATAATGGTATAATTGAACCATAATGACCTGAGAAAAATTTACATGATTTTTGATTTTGCAAGATAGCACAAGTGTCAAGGTATAATTGAACCAGGATGACCAGAGTGTTGATTGCATATAAACAGACAAGATTAAACCATTTGTATGCATAAAGTGGAATCATGTCTTCAGTGATATTCGATGTATCATGTCTTGAGACAAGTATTTACACAGTACAAGTGATCGCCTCATAGACAAAAGACTAAGAAAATATTGGAGTTTCCCCATGATCTCTAGCTTTGAAGCATTTAGTGAGAAAATGTAGAGAATCCAATAATTTAAAAAGTTCAAATGCAAAAATAGTTAAGACTTTATGCGATAATGCAAAATTTAGTACTTTAGAAAATCATCCATCTTAGCATTTTTTTGATTCTCGTTTTAGCGATCCAATGTTTTGCTCTACGCTGGAGTGAAGTTTTTGGTTGTTGGATGCGATGTTTTTGAGTTTTGCAAAGAGTCTTGATGTCTTGAACGTACTGCAAGTTTTGACAATTTATTGCCCCTAGCTGAGTGTGCCTCTTGATGTGAATATGTACAGTGATTACCAAGCCATGGTAGAATGTGGTGAAAGGATATATGGATAAACCAGGATAGTGACTATGCTAAGTATGTCTTGACTAGATATTTGCTAAGTGTCGGGCAATGACCAATGGTGCTCTATGGCGGAGATAAGGATGTGGAAATAGATAAAGGAGCCATCCTTTCACAATAGAGCCTGTTACTAGGTTTTCACCAGTTGCTTTTATTGTACCTTTTTATTTGCCTTTTCTTGATTTTTTTGATTTTTTTTTTTTCCATGCATTAGGCTACTTAAGTGTAGTATTTCTTTAGATGAATGCTGTTAGTTGGTTCATTGAGCACATCTCCTTCTGAGGTTGTAAGCTGATAAGCACCTGATCCATAGACTGATATGATGACATAGGGACCCAGCCAGTTAGGTTTAAATTTCCCTTTCTTTTCTCGATCTTGTTGATTTCTTGGATTTTCTTTAAGGACTAGGTCACCAACCTTGAAGTTGTGAGGGATGACCTTGTGATTGTAGCTTCTGCACATGCGTTGTTGATATGCTTTGAGATGAGTGTAAGCATGCTGACATCTTTCATCTAATAGTTCTAGTTCTTGTAGTCGGTTGACTCGATACTCTTCGTCTAGGATTAAGCCTTTTAGAGAGACTCTGAGAGATGGAATTTCTACTTCCAATGGTAAAATAGCTTCAGATCCATAGACCAATGAGAAAGGTGTTGCTCCTATAGGTGTACGGATGTTGGTTTTGTATGCCCAAAGTGCTAGATTGAGCTGTATATGCCAATCTTTGCCTACATCATTTACTGTTTTCTTGAGGATTTTCAGTATTGTTTTGTTGGATGCTTCTACTTGACCATTCCCCTGGGGTAGTATGGTGCAGAGAACCAATGTTGTATTTTGAATTGCTCACATAGTTCTCGGACATCTTGGTTTTTGAACTGTCATCCATTGTCGGTGATGATGGAACTTGGAATACCATATCTGCAGATTAGATAGTTCAGGATAAAAGACACAATTTGCTTTCCAGTTACTATGGTCATGGGGACTGCTTCTATCCATTTGGTAAAGTATTCTGTTGTAGTTATAATGAACTTGTGTCCATTTGAAGATGAAGGATGAATTTTGCCGATCAAGTCTAGTCCCCACTGACAAAAGGGCCAGGATGTTGTAAATGGCTGCAGTTCCTATACTAGTGCATGTATCAGATTGTCATGGATCTGGCATTTAGGACACTTCTTGGCGAAGTGGTAAGAATCTTTCTCCATTGTAGGCCAGAAGTATCCCATCCTTAGAAGCTTTTTAGCAAGAGTAGTCCCACTTGAATGTGCTCCACAAATACCTTCGTGAAGCTCATGTAAAGCGGAATCAGATTCATTCCGATCAAGGCAACGAAGAAGAGTACCATCTAGACCTTGACGGTACAAAGTATCAGCAGTAAGGGTATAACAGGCAGCTTGTCGGACAAAGTTACGTTTTTGATTATGGGATAAGTCAATGGGTAGGATATTGTTCTTTAGATAATCATATATCGGTCCATATAAAGGAGAATCTGAACTGGTTAAGGCATAGACGACTTGGGATTTAGAGTGGTCATAGGCTGGGGAGAACAGTTGCTCTACCAGGAACTCGTAACGACTCCGTTGCTTTGGAATTTGTAGTAATGAAGCGATAGTAGCCATGGCATCGGCTGCTTTATTGTTCAACCTTGGTATTTGCTCGAAGGTGATGTGTACAAAATACTGTTTGAAGTCATCCACCATTCACTTGTAGGGTAGTAGCTTGTCTTCCTTTATTTGATAGTCATTGTTGATTTGATTGATGACTAGTTGCGAATCTCCATAGACCATTAACTCTGTGATTTTCCATTCTACTGCCATTTTGATGCCTATAACTAATGCCTCATATTCAGCCACATTATTTGTGCATGGGAACATAAGCCAATATGATCTTGGTATAGTGTGTCCTTCAGGAGTGATGAAGAGAATGCCAACACCTGAACCATGTTGGGTGTAGGATCTGTCAAAGTATAGGGTCCATTGTGTGGTGGAAATAGCAAGAACGTCCCTGTCCGGAAATTCAATCTCCATAGTTTGTTTTCCTGGTAGGGATGCTTCAGCTAGTTGATCTGCAATTGCTTGTCCTTTGATGGCTCTTCTTTCTGTGTATTGGATGTCAAACTCACTGAGAATCATGACCCATTTAGCCAACCGACCGGTAAGAGCTGCCTTGCTGAGTAGATATTTGAGAGGATCAATTTTTGCTACTAGCTTAACTATGTGTGCTAGCATATAATGTCACAACTTCTGAGATGCAAAGACTACCATTAGACAAGCCTTCTCAATGAATGTATAGTTGATTTCATAGCCATTCAATGTCCCGCTGATGTAGTAGATGGCTCATTCCTTTCCTTGTTGATCTTCTTGTGCTAACAGTGCTCCCAGTGATATATCTATTGTTGAAATGTATAGAATAAGGGGCTTTCCTGCGACTGGTGGTACTAGAACTGGTGGGTTCATCAGATACTGTTTGATTTCATAAAAAGATTCTACACACTTGGCCTCCCATCTGAAAGGTACATTCTTATGGAGCAAATGATTGAATGGTAGACTTTTATCAGCTAGTTGAGCGATGAATCGCCTGATTGATTGAAGTCGTCCTTGTAGAGATCTGAGTTGACTGATATTCTTTGGTGGTGGCATCTCCATGATGGCTTGTACCTTTGCTGGATCCACTTCAATACCTTTAGCTGAGACGATGTAGCCTAGTAACTTTCTTGATGTAACCCCGAAGACACACTTCTTAGGGTTGAGCCGGACTTGGAATTTCTCCAATCGATCAAAGATCTTTGTTAGGATGCTGAGATGTTGTGCTCTGGTGAATGATTTAGCTAGCACATCGTCCACATAGTCTTCCATCAAGGTATGCATAATGTCATGAAAGATTGTTGTCATTGCTCGTTGATAAGTAGCTCCTGCATTCTTTAAGCCAAAAGGCATAACATTCCAACAGTACGTTTCCGAAGGATAGGTGAATGCTGTTTTATCTTGATCTTTTGGGGCTATTTTTATCTGATTATAGCCTGAAAAACCATCCATTAGTGAGAGCATTGCATGTCCCATTGTGAGGTCTACAATTATGTCGATACTAGGCAAAGGAAAGTAATCTTTTGGATAGGCTTTGTTGACATCTTTGAAATCAATGCAGATTCTGATACTGCCATTTGGTTTTGATACTGGCACTATGTTGGAGATCCATTCTGCATAGTCAATGGGTTGGATGAATTCGACATCTAATAGTTTCTTGAGTTCGGCTTTGACCATGAGTGCCACCTGTGGATTCATCTTTCATAGTTTTTGCTTGATTGGCTTAACTCCTGGAGAGATGGACAAGTGATGCATGATTAAGTGTGGATCAATTCCGGGCATATCTGCATATGACCAAGCAAAGTTAATTTGCTTTTCTTTAAAAAAGATGAGAAATACTGATCTTTCCTCCTCTGTCAGAGATTCTGCTAGGTGTATGTTTTTGACTGCTTCTGTAGTACCAATGTTGATTGATTGAGTGGGCTCAATCAATATGGGTGATCGCTCATGAAAATGTTCAGGAAGAGTGTCAAGTCTCCCATCCTTAGGTGCCTTAAAAAGGTTTTCACCCTCAGATGCGTCCTTTATTTTTACTTTTTTGTGATCTAGAGCTGCCATTGATTGGTTTTCAGCATCAGATCTTTTATTTGGTTCATTTTTGCGACTGAGAGACTTGGCACTCCTTGGTTTGCAGACATCGTTAGTTCATTTATTGGTAGAGCTTGTTTCTGGGTTAACGGTACATAGGTAGTGGATAATAGATTCACTATTTGGGAAAATTGGTATATCAGGTATTTCAGGTTTGTCCCAGTCAATGAGGTCGGGAAAGACAAGCGGTAAGGAATCATTCGGTGGATCAAGTTCTGCTACTGTAAGTATTAAGACAAAGGTTTCATCGTGATTGGTTTTGGTAAAGAATTCAAGGGTTTCGTCGAGGTCTTCGATGGTATCATCTTCTGTATAGATTTGTTCATAATGTTTCTGTTCGCTTTCCTTGGCGTCATAGATATTCTATGGTCCAAATTCAAGAGGTCTGTCTTCTGCGTTATGTTCTTCCTGAGAAAGGGATATGGTACCAGTATTGTCAGTGATATCTGCAGTAGCATTTGAGAAGCTACCCCATTCATATTCATTGGAATCAGTCTCTGAGGCATCATCCCAGATTCTATCAGTGCTGTAAACATGTATGTTGTAGGGTGAAAATAGATCTTTGATGATGGATACCAGTTTGATAGTCTTTGCTGATTCAGTGTTAGATCTTGCTTCTACTTTCTGTATTTGTTCATAGACTGTGCCTCCTTGGGGAGGAATAATGGCATCGGGAGATGTTTCTATTGGTTTTTGAGATATTGGTGTTTGAATATGAGCTACTGCTATAGATATGGCCTTCTTGTGGCTGAGAAGCTTTTCCTGATGTTGCTTCTATTCTTGACGTTCACGTGCCTTGTGGATTATTTCTGCTAACTCAAATAGTGCTTCCTACCTGGATTCTTCTTTGTACTTCTTCTTTGCTTTCCATTGAGGTTTTGGAGTTATACATGGTGTCCTTCTTAATAGGAAAGTGAGTTTACAACCCAATCTTGTTTTGTCTCTACTGGGCTGTGAAGGAAGATCTATGGGTTCAGTGACTCCTTCTTTGCATTTTCCAATAGGTCCTTTACCATCATATCCCATTTGTTGCATGATTAATTAGCCCTTTCCATATAGGTGTGTTGGTAGAACTATATCCAGAGCAATTGTTCTATTATCTTCTTCCTCATCTTTGTATAACCAGCTAAGATGTCTTTCTCTTCTGATTCATGTGCTAGAGTGCCTAGTTATATGAAGGTACCATCAAATTTGGTGATGGGCTGAGTTACCTAATGTGTTGATGTAGTAGGCAATCCATGAGATCTGGGTGATGTTGGTAATTTGGCCAAACACATGGGTTCCAAAGAGTATTCGCCCATACCTTGTTCTTTGATTTGCATTTTCTGCTTGAAATCTCTAGGTAATGATTCAGGCTTTGCCGTTTGTAGATCTGATGTTGAGGATCTCTGTTTTTCCCTATTATGGGGAACCAAACTGTCCTGGGCTGCCCCCATTGCATTACAATGTTGAAATGGATTGTGATCAGCAGATATGGATACCTCTTGTCTGTTATAGGGAAATTTGACACACTGGTGATACGTAGAAGGCACTGCTTGCATTTCATGTATCCAAGGTTGACCTAATAAAATATTGTAGGTGAGGTCTATGTCTAAGACTTGACACATAGTATCCTTTTGTACTGGTCCAACTTGAATGGGTAACATCACGGTTCCTTTAGATGACCTCTCCTCATCATCATAGACCTTTATGGTAATCTTTTTATGGGGATCAATAGACTCCTCTGAGAAGCCTAATGCATGCATAAGTTTTAAGGTACATATATTAAGTCCAGCTCCTCCATCTATTAAGACTCTTTTTACTCGGTGTTTATAAATGATGACTTCAATATGGAGAGGAGTGTTATGCGGATGACTCAAGGAAGTATTATCATGCTCTGAGAAGGTGAGATTATGAGGTCCTGGCATATGGGCGACCATGGCTTGAAATCTGTCTGCATCTAGATCTTGAGGTACATTTGTTTCCAATTGCGCTTGTTCCAATATGTTTTTGTGTTTTGGTGACAGTTTTAGCAGTTCTAGTATAGATATTTGAGCTGGAGTTTTGCGTAGTTGGTTGACTAAATCATATTGGATTTTTGGTGTAGTGGTTGTAGGTGCGGTATGTCCCTTCAAGACATATTTCTGAGCTCTGGTTGTTACATTGATGGATTCATGATCATGTTGGTCTCAGATTGTGATGACATTTACATGATGGTCTTCAGCTGATATGTGATTGATGGTGTTATTGTAGATGTGGTTGATATGAGATCCGCGTGTATCATTTGAGGTCGAAGCTCCCTCTTTGTTGTAGTTTGGAAGAGGATTTTTAAAGGCTCCGTGGTCACCATTTGTTTTGAGACCATCTACCGTTAAGTCACCCCGATCAATCATGTCTTGAACAATGTTTTTCAATCTCATGCAATCGTTCATTCAATGACCTTTGTTACGATAAAAATCATAATAATGTGAGTCATTCCACCAAGGTGGTTTGATTTGGGGTTTGTAGTTGCTGATTGCAGGTAAAGACAGAATCTTGTTTGCTAGGAGCTCTCTGAATGCCGACTCTAGTGATTGTCCCAGTGGTGTGAAGACACGTTTTTGGAAATTGTTATTGCTGTCGCATGAATTGTTATTAGGTCCTTGATTCGTGGTTTTGTTTTGAGTATCATTGGTGTTGTTTGCGTTGGGTTGACCTTGATTGATATTTGGCGCATAGGTGTTAGCGTTTGGATTAGCACCTTTAGGATTATTTGTAGCTTGAGGATTTCCGGATAATGCAAGCATTGGTTGCTTAGAATTTGGATCATGTGATTCATTGTTGCCTTCGTTTTTGTTTCGAGTCTAGAATCGAGACTTGTCTAAGTTGTTGTTGTTTTGGTTATTGTAGTTTGATGAATTTTTTCCTTCTTTCAAGAATTTGAGCGTTCCCTTTTTGACACATGCCTCTTCTACTTGAATGCCGTTTTCAATCAATTTAGCGAAAGACGGTATGCATTGGAGTTTGAGCCTGTAACTCATTTCACCATTCAAGTTGTCGATTAAGATTTTCATTTTCTGCTTTTTAGGAATGTCTCGAGGATATCGTGAAACCATACATTGCTAGCATTGAAGGAATATCATGAATGTTTCATTATTTTTCTGTTTGGTGTTGCAGACGTCTAGCATGGTTATAGCATGTTGAATGTTATAAGAATATTGTGTTATAAAATTGTTAACCAATTCATCAAATGATCTGATAGGTGGTGTAATTTTGGATAACCATTCCATTGTTTGTCCTCCCAAGCTTCTTGGGAATAACCTCATCAGATAGGTGTCGTCATGAGCAAATTCAAGACTCATGGTACAAAATTCTCTGACATGGTCACGAGGATCACTTTTTCCATTGTACTTATCAAATTTAGGCATGTCTGAGTTTGGAGGAAAAGGGATCATGTGCAATCTTCTGTCAAAGGGATAAGGAAAAATCTCATTTAAAGAGTATCGCACTGTTGTCCCTTTTTGCATATCTTGCATTTGTCTTTGTAACATTTGCATTTGTTGAGTAAGGGCAACCAAAGGCACATTGTTTTGTTGAGGGAAAATTTCTTCCCTTGTATTGATCCGGGGTTGAAATGGTGTATGGAACGGTATGTTTTGCTCGGGGATGTTTTTTCTTGGTGTATGTTGCTCTGGTATGTTTTGTTTGGGGATATCTTGTTCAGGGTCACATGCTTCCCCTTCTTGTTGTCATTCTTGATATTCGTAATGTTGAGGTCTTGTTCTGAATACATCTGCATCAAGGTCTTCAGGAAGTTTGAATCCTTTGCTTGTGAGCATGAGCAAGTATTTTTCCTTGTCATTTTCCATGAGCCTTTCTACAAGCTTTTGGAATGAAGCACTTTCTTGGCATTCCTGAAGAAGTTCTTCAGAAATTTCAGTATCCTCTAGGTGTGGACCTTCAAAAGGATTTGATAACCTTCGATTCATACTGGACTTTGCTTGTGCCTCGCTTTGTTGGTTTTGTTGAGAGTGAGTAACAGGCATTTTAGTAGAAACTTTCAGTGACAAATGGGACAAAATCCTCTTCGATATGTCACTTGGGGGTTGGTGGTTCAGGTTGGGGTGTGTTGTAAGTGATACACTCGTCGGGCAAGAATGCCAGACTGATCCTTCCTCCATGGTTTATGATTTGATTAAAGGCGGATTTTTGACAATATGCCCTAGTCTATAAAGGCTCTTTGTCAAATTCGTTGGATTTATTTTGGATATAACGTTTGATGTGATGAAGGAATACTCGATGGGATTTGAAGAGTTGATGATTGATGTATAAAAACTTGTTTCTTTTGATAAATTTGGAAAAACTTAGTTGTTGTTTCTTCAACGTGGTGTTACGATAAATATTCTTTCTTCTCAGAATATGGGGATTAGTCAAGCATAAGTGATCAATGGTTTCCTTTTGATTTGTTTTGGATTTAGTTGATCTTGTTTTGAAAACTCAAGTTCTACTTTATCAAAGTGAAGGTTTAGATGCCCCTTCACGACAAAGCGTGTCAAATGATATGGATAAAGTCTCCCGATATGGAAACTTGATTTGACAACCTGAGGTTTTAAACAAGTGTTTTTGAGATGAAATCCATGAGATGATAAAGGATCCTTTTGATACTTGTGATGATGTTTCTGAATTTTGATAGGATAGATATGTTTTATCGTGCGATTAGTTTTAGATTTTTACAACGTTTGTTTGACACAAATTTTGCTCAAGAAATAGTTTTTACAGTTTTGTTTTCACTACTCTGTTTTGAAAAAATGATGTTAACGAAAAGAGGCTTCCAAAGATCTTTTCTAAATTTTCAAAATTCCTCACTGTTTTGCCCCCTGTTTTTTAGGTTTTGGTCATGCGCTAAAACAGAGACAAGATGCACTATCAAATTTACTTCACGCGCTAAATAAAGGACCACATGCGCTAGGCTGCCCCCTGCCATGTGCTAAAGTTTTCGACTATTTTAAATTTGTTTTTTGCCTTGTTTAAAAAGTTATGTGCTAGTATGGGTCTGCTACACGCTAACTGTTAAACTCTAAGCGCTAAAGTTTGACTCCTACGCGCTAAGCTGATACTTCAACGCGCTAGGCTGTTTTCCAGATGCGCTAATTATTTAACACTGTTTTGAAATTTTGAATAAACACTACTATTTTGACTCGACGCGCTAACTTGATGTTTTGATGTGCTAACAAAAGTACTTCACGCGCTAAGAAGTTGCTCTCACGTGCTAAACTACCCTTGTATTTTCCTTTGCTTGGTTTTCGACAATTTTTGGATTTTTATTGTGAGTTTTTCAGTCTTGATGGATGATTTTTTGAGGTAGTAAATGCAAGCACAACACAAAAAAGATAACCATTTTGCCTAATCTAACAAAAAGTGTATGTTCTGCGAGGATGTGTTCAAATCCCCAATGTTTTAACAGGTTTGGATACAAATAATACACTTCAAGAAGACTCTTTATTCAAATGTCATAAATAACATCATAGCCCACTAGTCTCGATACTCCATCAACTCAAATAGCAGTGTCACCCCCTAGAGGGCGCCCATTTTTTTGCCTTTTGCCAGAAGTTAACTCAAAGTGAATCGTTTCACAATTGAGTAGTTATCTTGGGAGATATATGGTGAGTGATCTTGGGGGTAGATTCTTCCCCACCCTTGCACTATGATGTTATAAATGTCTGGTTACTGACTCAACTCAAGGCTTCTATTTCTATGGTTCATAATCAGGCTTCCTGTTCGACCGTCAGTGATAAACTCCCTCAAGAGGCTTCCCAACCTTTAGAACAAAGGCTTTACATATCTCAAGGATACTGGGGGAAGGCTAATCATTGCGCACAACCATTGAAAAGGACTTTCGTCACTTTCCACTTTTGATTATAGTGGGTTGGAATACTTGGCATTAAAGTCGTTTCCCACTTAGGTTGTTCCCTTCACACCAGCCATAAATGGCTTTAAGAGTTAATTCCAACTCTTCGGGAAGGCAGACCTGCTAAGGGTTGTAAAATGCTTGAAGTACAGAAAGCTTAAGAGTGGTTTGACTTTTTGATCACCCAGTTAAGGGGAAAGCATATACCTTCCACTTTCGAGACAAGGCAAACAATTTTTCTTTTTAGCCTTCAAGACAAATGATTTGCTAACTTCTATTGGGAGATGTTGCTCCAAAAAAACATGATGTTAATTTTATTTCCTCAAATCAGTGATTATTTAATCTAGGAAAATAATTGAGTCAACAAAACAAAAGTTCGATTGTGGATAACAAAAAGAAATCAGTAAAAAGGGGAATAACTTCCCTCTTTTGATTGTAACAAGAATCTCTTAAGTGTGGTTCTTTCCTTTGCAAAAATTTAGAAATGAATCCTTTTATACACCAAAGGATGGTGAGGTTCTTTTTAAAGCTACTTTTGCAAGAAGGAAGGTTTGTTTTGTCCTTTTTAAAGCCCAAAAAAGTTTTCTCCTATGAAAGCACGAAATTTTCTGATTTGTGGTTCTTTTTAAAGCCCAAAAAAAGTGAGTTCAATTTTTAAGAATAAAAGAAATTCAGATTTTTAAACTAACTTAACTAAGTTAGTGAAAATCCTAACTATCCTAATAATCTTAAGATTAAGCTCCTATCTGTAACAAATTTGTTAGAATCCTGCAAGAGAACAAGTGGAAAACGTTAGATGATTGGTGGATTTCAACAAGTCTAAATTTTTACCTTCGGTTACAGATTTTAATTTTCTGATTTCTATCTGTCTATGACGCACTACAGAACAAACTGTACGTGCTACAAAATAATAGTGATGCGCTATACTGTTTTTGGTATGCACTACTCTGTGTTCTGGAAGCGTTGCTCTATTTTTCTCCTGCGCCGAGACCTACAGGAAAAGTTTGGTATTATGATGTGCTAATAAACAAACTTCACGCGCTAGATTATGGACCCAACGCATTGAATAGTTAACCGGATGCGCTAGGCTGTTGACCAGATGCGCTAGGGAATGTTTCCCATGCACCGATTCTCATTTCCCACAGACCTACAAAAGTGGTTAAATTTAAAAACCGATTTGATATATGGGGTAATGCCCCACGATGGGCGCCAGAAATATATGCGGGAAAAGCGAGTCGATAGGACTCAAAATGCAAAAAATGGAGCTCTAGGGAGCCTTGCTCACACACCCACAAGACTTCTTGGTGCAAGCTATGGAGTCATGAAGTATGGCTCAGCTTCCCAAGGATGGTTCCATGGTTCTCTATCTTACACGGTCCTTCAAACCAATGTTTTTTCTCTCAGATCACTGAGCAAAATGGTTTAGGGATGACAAATGCAAGAACGAGGGATGCTTTTATTGATTTTAAGATGAGATGCATCCTAAACTATGCATGATGCTACAAATGCAATAAACTAGCCATAAGATGACAAGATTAGCAAACAAGACTATCCTAGCATGTATACTAGTTTATGATTTAAGCTAAATGATAAGGAACATACTCTAAATTTGTATTTTTAGATTAATTTCTATTTAAAAGAGAAGCTAAATGATGAGCATAAAATGAGATATGAAAGCTTGAATGTATTTGAGTATAAGTGTGATGCTTAAAGACTTGGATGATGAAAAGGGAGGAATGAGAACTCTATTTATAGCAAAAACAGGGCAATGGATGGTCAGGATTGAAAGAGGCAATCAAGGGCCAAGTTTGAAAGTTGGGGATCCATGTTTGCAATTGGCACCAATGAAATGGAGACAATTGTCAACATAATGTTGGTTGAGAGGAGATGTAAGAAGCATTAAATGCTTGAGAAGATCTCATGGTTATCCTAGGGGTTAAGGGTTAAGGTTAAGTTAGGGTTATCCATTGGATAAAGCTTTTACCCAAAGGATAAACTCTTGAGCAAAGGTTTGAGGATATCCATGGTCAAAGCAATAAATGCTTGATGAGACCCTTGGGTTACATGAAGGTTGGGTTTATGGAAATTCTTTAACCATGTAAGAAGGTTGAGTTAACCATTAATGGTTATGAAGACTATGGGGACAAATTTGTAAGAGTCCTTCCAAATTTGGGGGCATTCAACAAGTTAGCTTGTTGAATGGATAAAGGCTTTAATGCATTTTGAAGACTTTGCTCCAAATTTGAGAAGTGACCTCCTCAAATTTAGGGAAAAGGGATAATGGATGGGTTTGGGTTAATTAATTAGGTTTAGAAGAATCTAGAAGAGGTTAGAAAGAGGGTTAGGATGCAAGTGGGAGGTGTAGGATTTTGCAAGTGGGTGAGGGAAAATAGGTTTTAATTGAATTTAATTCAATTTGGTTGTAATTAAATAAATTAGATTTATTTAATTTAGGATAACTATTTTAATTAAATTTGAATTTAATTAAAAAGTGGACAGGGGCTTTAATTGACTAAAATGAATTTATCCTATTAAATGGTATAGTGAATTTAATTGAGTAATTTACTTAATTAAATAGAGGAATGCGGGTTATTTAATTAAATAGAGAAATGAACATAAAATATTCATTTAGGAATATGGTCATTTTTATACGTCTACAATTATTTGTCATACCACTTGGTAGTTTTATGTAGGCTTATGTCTATAAATGAAATCACATGAGTACTTGTCTAAGGTTGACGAGTTTAGTGTTGACGTGTGTGAGCATATCTTATAGGTTGCACATGTTAGGGTTCAAAGCTTGGATTTAGATTTGTGGCTATCTCATTTTCTTGTTCACATGGAGTGCATGTAGAGATTTTGATTTTTTAGAGGTATTCGTGGAGACTCTGCAAATGTATTATAATGTTTTCACTATTGAATAATACACAAGTGATGGAGGCTTTTAGAGGTTGGGTTTTTCCCTCTTGAGGATTTTCTTGTGATAAATCTTTTGTCATGATTTGGTGGTATTTTTTCTGTTCTTTTTCTCATGGATTTTGAGTACCTAATTTCATGATTTTTTTATTCATGTTGTGAAAATAGTCATGTATGATTATAAATTTCCTTTTACAACATTTTATCATAATTAGTATTTAAACTATAAGAGATTATAACCCAGAATATCATCATAATAATATGCACTTTGAACTTGTATGAGACCATGCCCCATCTTGTCTTTGTACTCTTATAATATGCTATTTTTTGACTTTACCAATGAAGTATGATTTAATTTTGATGGGCCACATACACTTGCTTTACTTCTATCCTTGTCTATCAGTCTCATTAAAACAAAATCATATTTTTTTTATCATTATCTATATGATACAATTTAGAAAGTATTTAATATTGTGAAAAGTGATGTTTTTAATATTATATATGAATTAGAATATGTTTTTTTTTATTCAATATCTGCATGATGTTTACAATTTAGAGACTATTTAATAGAGTGAGAAGTAATCTTTTTCATATCATTATGAAACTAGAAAATAAAAGTTTAACTAGAGCTGAAGTATAATAATTTGTCTCATAAGTAAAAAGTGATAAGAAGTACCAATGCTTAACATAGTTAAATGATTAGAATCCCCTTCAATTTCAAGTTTTCTGATACCTATAGCAGTGGCGAACTTCATTCCCCATAAAAGGGCCATTCCCTCAGCTTGGTTGACAGTATGATTCCTCAGGCATGCCGCAAAGGTAGCGATAAGACCACACTAATGATCTCTTATAACACCACCTCTCGCTTGCCTATTATTGTGGGCTGCCCATCAAAGTTTAGTTTGTGCCATGAGTGACTTTGGGCTTTCCATTTGCTCCTTTTTTTGTTGATCTTTTTAGTGTTGTTGAACAACTTAAACTCTAAGGGGAGTTTCTAATGTTCAACAATTCTCCAATCAGCCGGGTTAGGGGGGTTCGAGGGGTTTTCCATCTAGTCACCGAGATATTATTTATGTCATACCGCTTGGTGGTTTTATGTAGGCTTATGTCTATAAATGAAATCACATGAGTATGTGTCTAAGGTTTGATAGTTCCGATACTTAAAGATAAGTACAAATTCCAAGCTAATAAGATGAGAGGGGGGGGTGAATCATACAAACTTAATCTTCAATAAAAACATCAGATTCAACTTCGGTAACATATACTTATGTAATATAACCAAAACTGCTAAACATGCAAACTCAAAAGCATATAAACATCATAACACTCATAACACCAGATTTAACATGGAAACCCAAATAGGGAAAAACCACTATGGGATTTCGAACCCACTAAGAAATATACTCTTCTAGAGTATGCTTGGTTAAAAGCAAATCCTATTAAAGATTACAAACACATTGCTAGATGTGACCTGGTTAAGGGATTTCCCTCAGATCTGTTAGGATCTTCACCTTGTTAGAAGTGACCTTGTTAAAGGATTTCAAACACTCAATCAAAATGTCACCTTGCTAGAGGGTTTTACAAATAAGACTGTTAAGTCCACTCGGTTAAGAGATTTTCTGTTACTTCACTAAATAACAATAATACAAATCTATCTGCAACTTCACATCTAAAATGCTAAAGCAGATTCTTATTTGCTCAATACAATATAGACATAGAACTAATCTTGTCCATCTGCTGGGCTCTATACTCTGTTATTCAAAACAGATCTCCAAGCTTCTGTGCTTGGTAATCACTATGTAGCATCCCTATGCATGCACTTGCTTGCATACATTGTTTATCAACAGTTCCCTATTTATAAATAATTCGCCAACCGCTTAATCTCCTTGATCACATTCCCCATGATCAATCATAGCCATCAGATCTTCAAACTTTGACCAGGTTCAATGTATCCTTCAATCTGAAAAATGTTTTACCCTGCCTTGGAACTTGCATACATTTCTTGGAACTTGTGCTAGGGTATTGCGGTTCAATCTAAGATGTAGATCTTCCTACTGATTTTCCTTTGCTATAGATTCTTTAACAAACTTCATTCACGACATACCAATCATTTAATCATAGCCAACTCATCAGCTTCCTTCATTAAATAATGCATGTAATCATTTAATGTATTCTATTACAGCTCGGTTACAACTCGATAAATACTAAACTTCACTCGGTAGACATTCTGTCTCTATTAATTGATAGCGATAACCTTAGGGTTTACCAACTAGGTTCCTTAGGGTTTATTGACTAGGTTCTTTGCTCGATAACATAGTATAGTATTAACCTTTCAATCAATAGTATATGTATGATATCAAAACAATCTAAACATCATGATCTCATCATTGTCTAACTTGGTAATAGCTACCCATTGAATAACTTATTTCTCCCCTTATTCATCATATTCTTTCTGTGTCTTTTATCGACATCTTTATACTCATCAAATCATACTTCTCAAGATATGGCAACATCATACTGAATTAGAAAATCAATTTCTTGACATCAATGAAAAAATAATAATATTAAGATAGTAAACATCCTTAACCAATTATATCTATAATCATCAACAACCTTCTCAATATCCTTATTGAAATGCCAACAATCTCTCCTTGTCTGTTATAATGCCAAATGCCAAATGCCAAATGCCAACAATCTCTCCCTTTGGCATTGATGGCAAAACCAATTGATTTGACCTTATTGATTCTGATTGCTGTGCTGAAATGCTCTCCTTCCGTCATCAAAATTCTCCCCCATACATTAGACTTCTCCTCTTTCTTTTCTGCTTTTCTCCAGTCTTCTCCCCCTTTGACAACAATGCCAAAAAGTAAAGAACTAAAACATAATTTCTTCTTGTATGAAGTGATTTCCTGCTGTTATGTGTCAACTTTAGTCTCGGTCAGAGCATTTTGTTTTCAATTCCTGTTCCTTGTATTATTTCCTGTATTGTTTCCTGCATACCTTTAGGAAACATCCTAAAGTGTGAAAAGCAACATCGACTCTTAAAAGATATTCGGTAGACTCATTGAATTGATGCTTTCACCAAACTCGGTCAGTGAGTAGAAGATAGGGGTAGGACCCCTAACTTACTTCCGAGATACTCAAAAGTGTCCCTTGGCAGTGGCTTGGTGAAGATATCTGCTATTTGTTCCTTTGTGCTAACATACTCCAACACCACTTTCTTCTCTTGAGCTTCTTCTCTAATATAATGATATTTGATAGAGATGTGCTTTGTCTTAGAGTGCATAACAGGATTCTTTGAAATTTTAATGGCACTAGTATTGTCACAAAATATAGTTACTGGCTCGGTAACTTTCTCATGTATACCTTGCAACAGTTGTTTGATCCATGCTATGTTGGTACAATTCAATGCTGCAGCAACGTATTCAGCTTCTGCTGTTGACTGTGAAACACATCCTTGTTTCTTGCTAAGCCAACTCACTAGTCTTTCTCCTAAAAAGAAAGCTCCTCCACTTGTGCTTTTTCTGTCATCAATGTTGCCTGCCCAATCAGCATTAGTATAAACTTTTAACTCAAAATCATTTCTTTTCTGATATACTAAGCCATAATCCTCAGTGCCTTTCAAGTACCTAAAAATTCTCTTGATTGTTGTCATGTGTGTTTCCTTAGGATCTGCAGAGAATCTTACAAATATACCTACTGCATGTGCTATGTCTGGCCTGCTGTGAACAACATATTGCAACTTTCCAATCATAGATCAATAAAGTGTCTCATCAATAGATGCAGATTCATCATTCTTTGATAATTTACAGTTGGTAGTCATAGGAGTACTTACTGGTTTTGAAACCTCCATTCCAAATTTCTTCAAGATTTCCTTTATGTACTTGGATTGGGTAATGAAAATTTCATCTTTCATTTGCAGTATCTGTAATCCTATAAAATACTTTATCTCACCAATTATTGACATCTCAAATTCTTTGCTCATTTCATTTCTAAAGTTCTTACATAGAGAGTCATTTCCACAAAATATAATATCATCAACAAATATGGCTGAGATCAATATTCCATTTTCATCATTCTTCATGTAAATATTACTGTTTTCACTTGTCATTATAAAACCAATCTTAATCAAATAAGAGTGCAATCTTTCATACCATGCTCTAGGTGCTTGTTTCAGACCATATAAAGCTTTGTTCAATTTACATACCTAATCTTTATTATTGTCTTCAGCAAATCCTTCAGGTTGTTCAATAAAAACTTCTTCTTCTAATACTCCATTCAGAAATGCAGATTTGACATCCATTTGATATACCTTGAAATTCTTGTAAGCAGCATATGTAGACAATGTTCTTACTCCTTCAAGTCTAGCCACAACTGCAAAAGTCTCTCCATAATCAATTCCTTCTTCTTGGGCATAACCTTTGCAAACTAGTCTTGCTTTATTTTGAATGACCTCTCCTTTTTCATTCAGCTTGTTTCTGAAAATCCATTTTGTACCGATTACATTTTTATCCTTCGGTCTTGGGACCAGTGTCCATGTGTCATTCTTCTTGATTTGATCAATCTCTTCTGTCATAGTATTTATTCAATCTTCACTATTAAATGCCTCTTTCACTATTCTCGGTTCAAATTCAGATATCAGACATGTGTTCTATCTCAGTTTGTTCCTTGTCATCACTGGATCATCCTTATCTCCTATAATCTGAGTTGGTGCATGATGTCTTCTGACATACTTGGCTAATACAGGCTCGGTAGGCTCTGTATGATCTTCTTCATCACTCAGTAACAGAATATTCTCTTCATTTCCTTCTGCAGGTTTCTCGGTAGGACTTGTTGGTTGAACATAGACAAATTCATCATAATCTTCTGGTTCCTTCGAATTTCCTTCATCATTTATTTTTGAGAATTCATCAATTTTCACATTTGCACTTTCTACTATTTTATTAGATGATTTGATCAGACATTTAAATGCTTTACTTCTACAGGAATAACCAAGAAATGTTCCTTCTTCACTTTTCTGATCAAACTTGCCATTTCTATCATCTTTGTGTACATAGCATCTACTTCCAAAGATTTTAAAATAACTTACATTAGGTTTCTTGTCATACCAGATTTCATATGATGTCTTCCAAGTACCTTTCTTGAGTTGTACTCGGTTCAGGGTGTAAACTGTTGTGCTTATTGCTTCTCTCCAAAATGTTTGTGGCACTTTCTTTTCAATCATCAGGGTTCTGGCACAATCCACAATAGATCTATTTCTTCTCTCAGCAATTCCATTTTGTTGTGGAGTTCTCGGTGCAGAGACTTGTCTTTTTATACCATGATCATTGTAGAATAAGTTAAACTCATCAGATGTGAACTCTCCTCCTCTATCTGATCTAAGGCATTTCAGTTGTCTTCCTGTTTCATTTTCAACTCTTGCCTTGTACCATTTAAACATTTGAAAAGCTTTTGATTTTTCTTTTAAAAACATTACTGACATCATCCTTGAGTAATCATCCACAAAGAATATGAAATATTTGTCACCATAATAACTTTGAACTTTCATAGGACCACAAAGATCAGTGTGCACAAGATCTAAAATTCCCTTAGAGGTGTAAGACTTACTTGTAAAGCTTGATCTTGTCATTTTACCCATCTGGCATCCTCGACACATAGCATTCTCAGGTTTTTCAAGACTCAGTAGACCTCTTATTTGGTGCTTCTTGCTTATTTTGATCAGATTATCAAAATTTACATGACAAAACCTTTTATGCCATAACCAGGTATCATCTATCTTTGCATACAGAATTTTTTTTTGAGTTGAGTCAAGGTGAAATGTGTTACCTTTTGTTTGTGTCTCGATAGCAGCTAACTTTCCATGCTTGTCATGAACTTTGACAATTCCTTTCTGAAATTCTATTCGGTATCCTGTATTGTTTAGCTATGCTACACTCAATAAATTGTATTTCAAACCTTCAACCCAATAAACATCATTGCATCTTGCATTGTGAAGAAGTGTTATGGATCCTTTACCTCTTACCGAACATGGTGCATCATTACCAAGCCTTACATAGCCTCCATCATAGTCTTCTAACATAACAAACTTGTGTTTATCACTTGTCATGTGATGTGAGCATCCACTATCTATGATCCAAGAATCATTAGTATTTATGTGAGATATTAAGGCTTTTTCTTCATACCTTTCTTCATCTGATCCATCTTTGATAGCCACATAAACTACTTCCTCTGAATTAGTTTCATCTGATTTATCATCATTGGATTCCTCATCGGCTATTAAGCATGACTTTCTATCTCTTCTTCTGAAGTCTCGGTGTCCTCTGTAATGATTATCTTTTTGTCTATCATCTCGGTAACCTCTCTTTTCAGTAGAATCTTTGTCAAGACAGTTAGAAGCCATATGTCCTAGCTTATCACAATTGAAACATTTCAAAGGTAGTTTTCCTTTATACTTACCTTTGCCTCTCAGTAACCTTCTGGCTAATAGTGCTTCAAACTCTTCTTGCTTTTTGATTTCCTCATACAGTTTGTGTACTTCCTCCATGTTCTTGCGAAATCTTTCACTTGCTCCACTGTGATTTGCTTCAGAGTACTTATACTTTCTTTCATTGTAATCATTAGATTTATCAAGATGAAAAGAACTAAACGCAGATTCAACTTTATTTACCGATGACCCACTATTATCAAAGTTACTTAACTCAAATGCATGTAGCTTACCAATAGTATCATCTAAAGAAACTAACATATTAGGTACAAACCTCAATTCATTGATTGCAAAGACTCGGACTGCATAAGCCGGTAGAAGGGTTCTTAACAACTTACTTGTTATATCCTTTTCTTCAATGATTCCACCTGCTCCTTTGATTTGAGTGACAATCTCCTTCAGTCTTGTATTGTACTGGGTTATGTTCTCACCTTCGTTCATCCTCATAGATTCAAATTGTCCTCTTAGGCTATCCACTTTTGCTCTTTGATCATGTTCATTTCCTCCATACACAGATATGAGCTTGTCCCACATTGCCTTTGCATCATTCCAGCCTTCTTGATCATTAAACTCTGAATTGGTCAATGCAGATGTTATTTCAATCATTGCTTGGATATGTTCTTGCTTTGCTTTTATCTCTTCCATAGTCAATGGATAGGTGCTCAGTGTGATGAAATCATTCTCCAGATAATATACAACATATTCTCCAACTCCTGATAGGTGTAGCTTCATCCTTTTCTGCCATGTAGAGAAAATTGACTTGTTCAGCTTCAGTGCATCCCTCTTATACATCCTTGGATCTTTGCCTCGAGTTCCTTTAAAATTTTTCTTCCAGAGTCCAAAGCTCTGATACCAATTGATAGTTCTGATACTTAAAGATAAGTATAGATGCCAAGCTAATAAGATGAGAGGGGGGGGGGGTGAATCATACAAACTTAATCTTCAATAAAAACATCAGATTCAACCTTGGTAACATATACTTCTGTAATATAACCAAAACTGCTAAACATGCAAACTCAAAAGCATATAAACATCATAACACTCATAACACCAGATTTAACGTGGAAACCCAAATAGGGAAAAACCACTATGGGATTTCAGACCCACTAAGAAATACACTCTTCTAGAGTATGCTCGGTTAAAAGCAAATCCTATTAAAGATTACAAACACATTGCTAGATGTGACCCGATTAAGGGATTTCCCTTAGATCTGTTAGGATCTTCACCTTGTTAGAAGTGACCTTGTTAAAGGATTTCAAACACTCAATCAGAATGTCACCTTGCTAGAGGGTTTTACAAATAAGACTGTTAAGTCCACTTGGTTAAGAGATTTTCTGTTACTTCACTAAATAACAGTAATAAAAATCTATCTGCAACTTCACATCTAAAATGCTAAAGCAGATTCTTATTTGCTCAATACAATATAGACATAGAACTAATCTTGTCCATCTGCTGGGCTCTATACTCTGTTATTCAAAACAGATCTCCAAGCTTCTGTGCTCGATAATCACTATGTAGCATCCCTATGCATACACTTGCCTGCATACATTGGTTATCAATAGTTCCCTATTTATAAACAATTCACCAACCGCTTAATCTCCTTGATCACATTTCCCATGATCAATCATAGCCATCAGATCTTCAAACTTTGACCAGGTTCAATGTATCCTTCAATCTGAAAATGTTTTACCCTGCCTTGGAACTTGCATACATTTCTTGGAACATGTGTCAAGTATATAACATAAAATAGAAGATTATAATTCATTTTTAAAAATTCAAGGTTGATCATCATACTTTGTACAATTCAAATAGACATGTATATTATGAAAGATATAAATTTTAGATAAAATTGTTATGTAATATCTTTTATTTTAAAATATTTTTGTATTAGTTTCTATATATTTTGGCTTTGTTGTTATACTTATTATTTTTTGTGTTTAATTCAATATTTTTTTAGTATATAAGTTATATAACAGAACCAATTTTCATCTTTTACCTATTCAATTCTACTTTGAGTCCAATCTCTTATTTATTTTCTTACATTGGAATAATTTTGAGTGCAATCACATCTATTAGAAAAAATAAAATGAATGACCATGTCCACATAATTTGAACTTAATTTGCACTCATCTCAAGTTGGCTCCCTTCCAAAACCTAAACAATCATAATTATTTATTTACTATATTAATATACTAGACTTAACTCTTTGTATTTACTTAAATATAGTATACATTAATTATTATATCATTTATTAATATAGATATCTTAATTATATTTATCTAAAAATCATTGAGATATATCAGTTTTGAGTTATTATATTTATTTAAGATTTATTTTATTCTAGAATTATATATTTATTATTTAGAACTATTTAAGAATTATTTTAATTTATTTACATTATTTGAAGATTTTTTTTTTTTTGACTAAAAAGGTAAAAACTTTATTCAGAATCAGAAACAAGCATTACAAAAAAGAATTAGAGCCTCGACGCCCCAGAGAAGAACTACCAACCCAACCGCAGATCAACCAGCTTCAAAGCCACCCATGTCCTCAATGAGAATCTTCTGCAATTCCTGACAGTAATCCCCAAAGAGATGCTTCCAGCCTTCCACTTTCCACTCACTATCATGTTCTGAAGCCCACTTGGCCAAACAGTCAGCCACACCATTCCATTCGCGAGGAATATGGATGAAGGACACCTGCGCCATTAAAGAGCTAATTTGGAGAATCTGCTGAACAATCCCTGCCAACTGCCACTAAATCCCACTCACCTTCTGATCAGACAACAAGCTAACAACAATTTGTGAATCTAATTCACAAATCACCTTCCTAAAACCCCACGCCAAATCCCGCTCAAGTGCATAAAGAATCACAAAACCCTCCATAAAATAATTAGACTGACACCCTTTATGCACTAAAAAGAAGAAAAAAACCTCCCCCCTGCTATTCCTGCCAACACACCCTATACCAACAGGGCTTGGGTTGCCCCTAGAAGAGCCATTAGTGTTGATCTTGATATCCTCATCCTGAGGGGGTATCCACTTTCCAACCCTTTGCACCTTCTTCATAGCCCGTCTACCTTTCCTGACACAAGCAGAGGCAGGAGACAACCCCTGCAAGCCAAGCCTACTCACAATATCTGCCTCATCTCTACCCAATGGGAAATTCACCTCACATTTAGCTTCCACTGTCTCCTGAATCATAGCAATGATCCTATTCCAAACCTGTTGAACAAATAGTTTGGCCTCCCGAAAGATTCTCCTATTCCTTTCGAGCCAGATCTGCCATAGAATGAAGATGGGCCCAATATACCAGACCGTTTGTAGGAAGGAGGACAAAATAGGAGGTCTGCCCAAATTGCTCCAAAACTCCACCAAAGAGTCCACATGGACACAAGGATGCTTCCTCACCCCCCACCAATAGTGCCAGATAAGCATAGAGAAGGGGCATCTGAAGAACAGGTGTGAGGAGTCTTCCTCTCCATTACAACATAAAACATAGATAGAAGGCCCCAAGAATCCTCGCTTGCAAATATTTTCTTAAGTTAGACATCTATTCCAAGCCAAAGTCCACTCAAAGCAATTACACTTTGGCCAAGAAGCATTATTCCACACCTGTTTCCGCCAGTTCACTTCTCCTCCCTCAAGTCTTTGACTCAACAATTCCCAGTAACCATTAGCCACAAAAAAAATGCCCTTAGGATCTGGAGACCAAGCAAGCCCATTCCTACCCTTAAGGGAGCTACAGTATCTATTCGCCAAAATGCCCTGCAACTCTGCACACTCTTCCTCCATCCCAATCACCGACCATTCATTAGGAGTCTTCCACCGCTCCAAATCCAGCTGACCGCACCTATAGACAACCTTAAAGTCACTCACCGTTGACCATCCAGCTTCCAAGAACCTTTGGCCCAAGTTTCCAAGGTTAGGTAACTAATCAAGGATGGGAGGGTATCCATCCCAAGAATCATTCCAGAAAAGAACCTCTTCCCCCCTTTTGTAGATCCAAAAAAGCCCTACCTTAATGACAGAAGCCCCCCTCTTGAGAGTGTACCAGATCGATGAGCCCTTTCCTTCAAGTGGATATCTAGGGATTTCCTCCATTGGGATCCTCTGCATATATTTGTTGGCCAAAATCCTGGCCTAGCCTCGGTCCTGCTCAACACACCACCTCCAGTACAATTTAGCAGCAAGTGCTTCCCCAAAAAGAATAGACTGCCTTAACCCAAGCCCCCAGACTGCTTCAAGCTACATACCAGGTCCCAATTGACCAGACTCCATTTGGAAGAGGTGAGTCCAAACCCTTCAAGAACCACTTAGGAGCCACCTGAAGCATACATCGATAGATCAGAGGAGCCTGAACCACCGACTGAATCAGTAGAACCCTCCCCACAAAGGATAACCATCTATGAATCTAGTGTTCAACCTTGGAGTGGAATTTATCCAAGATTCCTTGCCACGACTCCCTAGGGGGGTTACCAGGAGAAATAGGAATACCCAAATACGTCAGGGGCAGGGAGCCAACTTGGAATCTCAAGATAAGAGCAATCCTCCTCTGAATAGACTTAGGAGTGTTGAAAAAGAGGATGGAAGATTTATCCTCATTGATCATCTGGCCAGATGCTGCAAGATAAACATCTAGGACCTTACACAAATTGAAAGCTTCATTGATCCGAGCTAGCCCCATAAGGGTTGTATCATCCACAAACTGCAGGTGAGACTGCGGCTGCAAGTCATTACCCCATCTCCAACCCTGAATAGAATCCCGACCCACATTATGCTTAATCAACCTCCCCAGACCCTCAACAAGAAGAATGAAAAAAATAAGGGGAGAGAGGATCTCTTTGGCGGAGACCCCTAGAAGCACCAAACAACTCAGTATGGTCTCCATTGATAAGCATAGAGAAAGAGGCAGACGTAACACAACTCATAACCCACTGGATCTACTCATCTAGAAAACCAAAAACCCTGAGGATCTTCTGAAGGAAGGACCATCGAACTCTATCGTATGCCTAGCCATATCCAGCTTGATAAACATAGCTTTTTCCTTGGAGGTTGCCATAGAATGAATGGTCTCCGTAGCAATGACCACCCCATCCAGAATTTGGTGCCCTTCCACAAACCCACTCTGCTCCTCAGAAGTAACATTCCCCAAGCACTTCTTCAATCTATCCACTATCAGCTTAGAGATGATCTTATAAATCACACTGCAGAGGGAGATCGGGAGGAACTGGCCTAACCTGTCGACCCCTGCACACTTGGGGATTAGAGCAATGAAGGTCACATTCAATGCCCTAAGCATTTGTTTATTCCTCTGGGACTCCTGGACTACTTCCAATAAATCAAGCTTAATTATATCCTAGAACTCTTGAAAGAACTCAATCGGGAACCCATCTGGTCCAGGAGCCTTTCCTTTCCTCATGTGGAAGACAATCCTCTTAAGTTCTTCCAGCAAAATAGGACACAAAAGCTGCTCATTCATCTCCCTCAAGACAAGAGAAGGGATGCAATCTAGAACCAGATTCTCCTCCACTGTTTCCCCCTGAGAATCCTCCCTAAAGAGGGACTGGAAAAACTTGAGAAACTCCCTAGACATCTCCTGCAAGGATAAGCACTGCTCACCTCTATCATTAACCAGAACAAGAATGGAATTTCTGTGTCTTCTTGCTTTCATTGAGCTAAAGAAGAAAGAAATGGTCTTGTCCCCCTCCTTCAGCCAGTCAATATGAGCTCTTTGCTTCCAATATATTTCTTCCCAAAGCTCCCATTCCTCTACCACCTTGACAGCCCTGTCTTCCTCTCTAAGCAGTTCCTTAGACAACCCATGCTCCCTAATTTCACTGGTGATCTCATTCAATGCAATTTGAGCAACTTTCTTCTCATGAAAAATGTTCCCGAAACCTTGACGGTTCCACTGTTTAAGCTGAAGCTTAAAAAATTGCAGCTGCTTGGCAAAAGAGTACATGGCAGTGCCAAAGGCCGGTCTCCCTTTCCTCCACCAGTCCGCAACAAGAGCCTGCAAAGAAGGGTCCCGAAGCCACATTAGTTGGAATTTGAATGAAGGTGAATGGGCTACCCGAGCCGAAGATGAAACCGGCTTGATGGGCTAGTGATCCGACCCTCTCTAGTTAAGAATCTCAGAACTTGTGGACCACCCCCCGCCGATCCAAAAATAGGAAACCAGAAAATGTTTCAATCGTTTAGCAATCCAATTCTCTCCCACTCTCCTGTTGTTCCAAGTGAACAAACCATTGCTGGGCTTGACGTCAACTAGCTACAGCAAGGCGATACTATCCTGGAAAAGGAAAGAAGAAGGTTCCAACTGTATTACACCCCCCTTCTTTTCACTCAACTCCAAGATGGCATTGAAGTCTCCTGCCATAATCCAAGGATGAAAAGGGGCCAACCTTCGCATACCTGAAACATGTGACCATAAGCTTTGCTTACCCTGAAAATCAGTGGGAGCATAGATATTTGAAAACAAGATGAATTCCCCAATCTCAAGACTAGACAACACCCCAGATAATGAAGATCTGGAGGCAACCCACCAGATAGGGTAGAACCTTAAAGGGTTCCAAAGACAGGCCACCCCTCCTGAGGAACCAGCTGCCCCAACACATTAGCACTCACCTCGCCCCCACAGCTCTGGCACGAGACCCATCATACTCTCCACTGAAAGTTTAGTTTCTTGCAAGAAAAGGACATCAGGTGAGTGATTCCCAATCAAATTTCGAACAACTTTTTGTCTAGGGCCGCTGTTCAAGCCCCTTACATTCCATGAGAGCACAATCATTTAGGAGGGTTGGAAAAGTGCGAATCCAAAGTCTTCACTGACCCTGACTCAACCAAATTCTCCCCCATCAATTTGATCTTATCCAGATCCTTCTTTCTGCCAACCTTTGAGCTCTTCTCTGAAGCACTTTTCTTAGTATCTCTCTGATGTAGACCCACGTGAACGACTGACTTATTACTTTTAGCCCCAACCGGTTCCAATTTCAAATCTATCAGAGAACCCTCCCCCTCAACCAGGTTCACCTCAATACTAGGAGCCAGGCCCAACTGAACCCCTACTGTCTGGTCCATCTCCATCTATTGGCTTCCAGCCACCAACAAGGCCTAGGAAGATTCCTCCATTACACTTTCCAGCACCCCTCCTGATGCACCCTGATCTAGAGGGTTTAACCCCAGGTTTACTTTCTGATGGCTTAGGTCATCCAAGGCCTCAAATCTGTTAAAGGTATCCTCCTCACGTCTCTCATGTAAGGGTCTCTTTTGTCCTCTATTCTTGTTCTTTGTCTTAACTAAGACAAAACCATCAGCACCCTCTACCACACCCAACATGACAAGTTTCCCTTTCTTAGCCCTATGAAGGCTCGGTTCTGACTGCCGAGGTTGTCACACTACCGGTTTGTATCTAGGACACTTACGCTATAAATGACCATACTCATGACACAGACGACAACGAAATGTTAAAGTTTCATAATCTAGCTGTTGAACCCATGAGTAAGAGCCAACACACATATCTATAGCATCTGACAAGGGTTTACTAAGATCTATTTCAACACAGATACGTGCAAAGGTCATTACCTTTCTCCCCAGAGTTTGCGACGAGGATCCCACTGGCCTCCCAAGCAGAGCAGCGAGCATTCGTAGCACATCCTCTCGATAGTAGTCCACTGGAAGACGTGGTAACCAAACCCACACCAAAACTCTATTTGGGAGCTCCTCTGAAGGATTAAACCCCGCATGCCAAGTTTTGATGAATAATCCCACTTGGTTGTAAAAATACAGACCTCCTTCAAAGACCCTATTGCGATCCTCGATGTAGTTGAACGTAACCATGAAATAGTTATTTGGCAGCAACATAATCTCCATTTCTCCTTCCGGTGCCCATGTTTGCTGCGCCCAGTTTTCCAGAAACTACAATGAAACCCTCATTCCCAAAAACTTGCAGTATAGCGAGTGATTTGAAAAGTATTCAATGTCTTCAGCTATAATCTCAGAAGGGATGATCAGCTTCGGCCTCTCACTGCATCTCTCCAGGTAACCATTAATTTTCACCATGCGAGAGCTACCAGCACTCCCAGATCCCGAATTAGAAGAGAATAGGTTATTGTTAAACATCTTCACATTCTGAAATGGGGGTTTTGAGCCCACCGCAACACGGAAATCCATGGTTGGACCCGCCTGCGAGGCTTCCCCACCCAAAGTCCATTTGAAGAGTTATTTTGATTGTATTTTATAGCTTTATTTATTTTCTAATATAATTAGACTTAAATAACTACAACTTGAATGGAAGAATTATGCAAAGAAACTATTGTAGCCAAAACCACAAATGTGAATCACTCAAATGACTTGACTTCAATTTGAAATCTCATAACAACAATGAATTTATATAAGAAATATGCATGGTGAGCTTCTTTCCATTAATCTTTCTAAAAATAAAATTACATAGTTGTTATGAAATTATAGAGCATTTAGCCACAAAGGTCTCAAATGTAAATCTAAAATCTGATTTAAATTAGCAACACTTACAATAAATCATCAACACATGCAATAGGAAACTACAAGGAAATTCATCCAACTCTAAGCTTAGTCTACACCTCTAACTTTGTTCTTCAATCTACAAACAATCAAAAGTTAAAACAACAAATTCAATTTATGAATTTATGAAGTGTGATGCAAGTAATAACCATAATAGTTACTTCCCACCCTTGGTTAAGTAACCCTCACAACTCCCTAAAAAAACATTCTAATTTTGCATTAAATAACCCCCCCTCCCAATTTGGACACCTAAATGGAATATTTTGAGAATGTGTCTTACAGTTGTCACCGAAATATGATCATCACCTATGCAAGCGAAAACTTAAGACTTGGTCAAATGACTTATCAAATATTTTAAACCTTATTACAAAAATTTATTCAACAAAACATTAAAAACTAAACTATTACAAAAATTAAATAAAATATTTTTAGTTGATGTAAGATGCTCTCACATTCCAAATGCTCCTTCATCAAAGAAAAACTTCTTAACAAATATAAAAATTCATTATTAATTTTTTTCTTATTTTTCTTAAATTAATATATTATTTTATTTTTTCAACATATATTTAAATATTATTAAATATAAATTATGTATGATGTGTAATCTAATTTATAATATATTTTTTATATTAATAAAAAATTCAAGGAAAAAGAAGGCCAATTTTCTAATATATTTAGTTTATATTATTTAAAAAAAAATCCTTCCTACATTCCCTAACATGAATATATGATCACAAATTTTGACGTATACTTGTTTAATCTTTATCAAATCTTTTCTACTTTATACAACAAACAAAATGTTTCTCCTTCGATGTGACCACTTGATACACTATATACAAAGTCTTTTTATTTTAATATATTGGGCTTAAAAATAATATAATTGAACTTTTACTTAAAAACAATCATAGCAATTTGACATGATGTAACTTATCATAGCAACTTTGATGGAAACTTTTTTGGTTTTACACACAAATTGCATTTTATATTCAAATTTAAATTTTATTTCATTCTCCATAATGTGGATGTTTATGGACCAAAATGGCTTGCAAATTTATTTCTTTTCAAAACATCAACTTCATATCTAGTATTATTCTATGAAAACATAAATCTTTCTCTTTTTCAATGGTAAAATTTGTATAGTTATATTATTTTTATTTAATTTTATGCTTATTTTAAAGGTAGTATATTTATATATGAAAATGTTGTTAGATGGTATAATTTTATGTAAATTTGATTTTTTTGTTTATTTATCTATCATTTATATATGCTCTTTTTCATTTATATATGATCATACATCTTTATACATTCAATCTATTCATTTGTTTATCCCATTATGTATACACTCATTTCTATACGCATGTCCTCTACTATAATCTAGTCCCTTTTCTACCCTAAGACTAGTTTGTAGTCATGAGGTTGTCCTTGTAGTCGTGAACTTATCCTGCTATAATTAAAAAATGATCGATTTACCACCTTTACTCTTATTACCTTAAGCTCACTAAATACAAACATGTTTGATGTCTCAGTATGCCCTTTATTTAAGGACAATAAACACATTCATTCTAATCATGATATAAAAAGGAGAAATCATTCACTTCATTGATTGATGTTCTAAAAGAAATTGAGTTCTTCACAAATGTTATAGGAGCATTTGTATGATTAAATATTGTTGTTATTAATTATTTAATTTTTGAGAATTAATCTAGGAGAACTTGACTCTCTATGATTAAGCAACAACCTGCAAGATATTTTGAAACACTAACAAGTCCTCAAATACCCAAGAATTTTGAATAGATTATCATACATTAGGCGAAGTGATAAAATAAAACACCATAAATTGCATGGACGAGTCTAAAACTAAGGTATAAATTTATGACATTGATTTCATCGTAGCTTGGTGGACTTGTCCTCTAATAGAGAAAATATTTAACATAAAATTCAAAGAACTTAATTGATAGAGAGATATTGTTTCTAAATTTGGAATTTGACATAATCTCAAATCTTCTTTATGTAATAACCCACCATGGTTAACCCAACAAAATTTAACCATTCTTTTTTTGTTTTGTTTAATTTAATCATTTGTGTTTGATTCAATCGCATACTCTGGGCATCCATCCATTAGGATTAGGCATTCATCCATCCGGGATGAGCATCTAACCATACGTGTTAGGCATCTATCCATACGGGGCAGGAGGTTTCATCTATCCAATACGAGATAGGCATCTACCCATACAGGGTAGGCATCTATCCAATTAGGATAGGGGGTGCTCTGGCCAGAGACTTAGACTCATCGGGACCATATGGGTCTTGAGTCACTCACTAAGTACTACACTCCTCTAATAGGAGTGCACCGAGGTCACCGTCCTTAGGAGTAATCAAAATAACATAATACAAGCTTGAATTCCACCTCGGAATTTGGCTTAAAGCCTCAGGAAATCAAGCGAATCCATACGGGATTCCTTTCGAGTATGCATTGAATTACTTTTTTCCTTTTTTTTTTTATTATACTTATCTTTCAAATTAGGATTCTACTCAATCCTTCTTTTTACCAAGCCTAGACCCCACCCACGAACGCCTGAGTACTAGGGACAACTCCGTCCCAAGACTACCTACATACCCATTTCGACACGGGATCAAGGCGTAAAGTATGTAGTTCTATCTTCTACTTTATGGTTTGATGTAAACTAGTTAGTGGGTACGCAACCCTTTCTAGTGTCAATGTCCCAGACAGTTTCTCTGCGGTTGCTACCCACAGTGGTAGCACTTAAGCAAAGGCTCAAGGTGGCCTATTGCTCGTGGCCTAAAACAACTAGATCCTAATACTTATCATAAGCATCACCCTTGAACCAATTGTTGATCATAAACAACTCTTCAAGATTAAATCAATTTCATAAAAGCATTTCACTTAATCAACCCTAAAGGGGGTTTACTATGGTTTAACTCAATGGATGAAAAATCATTTAAGGATTATCTTGTTAGATTATCGATCCAAGGGGGATTACCCGCCCCTTGGATATTAACTTCCAAGCGTCCCTTATTACTCCCCGACGATTTATAGGGACGATGCCACATACGTCGTTGATGCAGCTTTATCAGGCGTTAAGTGTAGTAGTTCAACATGACGACATTACCCGTAAGCGTGACCAAGAGACACTGTATATACCGAACGTTACTAGGTTTTGGTTTTCCAACTTCCTTTATTTAGTTTTCTTAACTAAGAAACTTATGAAAACATCATGCTTGAAACAATTATGACTTGAACATGCATAATTAGACATTGCAAAGCTCAATTAATTGAAACAATTACTTGATGCTCTACGTGGAATACAAACATAACTAAAATTATTTAATATTCAAAACTTGAAATATAACTTACATAATAATGATAATTATGAACTCGCATATTTAATGATTAAACGCGTAACTTACATGGAGATGGTGAAGACGTTAATAAATGCAATTAATGTATAAGTACTTTACATGATGCAAAAATAGTGTAGCTTACATGCAAGATTAAGCAATGATTTGTTCCTACCATGGGAATAAATAATTATAGAGTCACCAGTTCCAAATAGCAATTAGTTTAGACATAGACAAATTTTGGGTCAAATCATAATAATATGACTTAATTGTTTTAAAAGAACCTAAAGTTACCGGCCAAGTAACCCAATAAATTTCAAATGGATTGAGAGATTCCAATACCTTAATTTAAAATTACAATTTTATTACACAAAAATCCTAATTATTTATGAATTTTTTTCTCTAAGTTTAATTTACTTAAAATTTAAGCTAAGGCAATTATTAATCCCTAAGTTTAATTTACTAACTTAAATTTATAACAAATAAACTTAAAATTTAACTAAGCAATTATTAATAATTCTTAAATTGCAATTTAATAATAATAAAAAAGATAAATAACTAAAAGGGGTATGAGGTTTGTTTAATATAATGGGAAATGGGGAGTGGAGGGGGGGCCCATGGGTCCCATCATCACTGCGGACCTGCGGGTGCAGGCCCGCAGTGATGAGGGGACTGTCGTGGTCCCCTCCACTACCCTGCGGCCACTGCCGTAGCAGTGACCGTAGGGTAGTGGGGGGTACCACTCCCGGCGGTTACCGCCTCCCTTGAACGCTGCCCGACAATAATAAATTTTGACGGCTTCCTTACAATAAACGCTTTGCGATTTTTTTTTTCATATCCAATTTCACTTTGGCATATATATATGTGTGTGTGTGTGTGTGTGTGGTTATATATATATTTTTTCCTAGTTTATTTAAAATATAAGAGAGATATAAATAAAAGATGCATGTACAAAAGAAATATTATTATGTGAATATGAATTTAATCACAGAGATGAAACAACACAGAGAGCTTAATTCGTTTAAGCAATGTACAGATAATAAAAAAAAATATAGATGATTAGGTTGAGATAACAAAGCTTTCAAGAAGATTTCCAGGAGCTAATATTCATGGAGGGATTTATATTTTATTTCCACAAAGAATAATGGGTACATCGAAGTTTATTTCCAGACGTTTTCCTGTTCACAGAGAAGTAGGACTGCTCTTAAGGAATTAAGATTTATGATCAAATCTTCATTCAGAGAGTGAAATGGATTTTTACTCACAGGGAAAAGAAAAAGAAATATTCAATTAACTTTATATGCAAAAGATCAAACTTGTATTTGCACAGAGGTATGATTATTCACACGAAGGTAAGATTTAATTAAAGAAAATGAGATTTACATTCTATTTTCCAAACCAGTAATGGATTTAAGAGAAGAATAACAAGGATAAGATTCATACACAAATGGCTATCTTTTAATCACACAGGGAAGATTTTTTTTAATCTCAGAAAAAGAATTTTAAATAAGGGAAATATGATTTTTGCACAGATCCAGAATCTTTGGAAAAGCAAAAGCAAGATCATATGTATATTTTTCTAAAGGAAATAAAATAAATAATAAAGCTTTCTTTTACATGCATTGTGTGAAAGTATTTTATCAATATTTATTCCCAAATAAGAAGAAAATATTTGCAATAAAGGAAGATCTAGAAACTATATTTATTTGATAATGCAAATTTCTCATATGTAAATGAGAGATGACAAAAGGAGAGAACCTAGCTTATCGAAGCTCGATGTTGAATCCTCTAGCTATCCTTTTTAGATCCTTCCTTGCAACTTGAGAGAAATCTTTAAGAACAACTTAACAATCCTGCAATGAAAAATGAGACTACCAGGAAGATCCTACTACTAACAAAAAGGAAACTTGGAAATTTTTTTCAAAACATAATTGTAGCATCCTAAAATTGCGACACTTGCAATTTCGACTGCATTTCGGTCTTCACGATGGCGACGCAACACTTAGCCTTGAATGGAGACTTGAAATGATCAATTGCTTGAAGGAATGCTTGAATGCTTGAATGCTTGAGTATAGTTTCCACGCCTTTTCCATCATATCGAATGAAAGAGGAAAATGTAGTTTATATACTTGTCAATTAGGGCTGATAGACTTCCCGACCTTAGGCCGACCAGGAAAGATAATTTCCAAATTGCAAACAAAAAGACCCGAGACCCCTTAGGAGACCGGGCCCAAAATAGGACCCAGGGACCAAAATGTAAAGCGGAAAATCGCGATCGAACCCTAGTTGCTCTCCCCTCTTCCAACTCCAAGGAGAGAGAAGGGAGATTCACTAGGGTTGATGGTTTTCACTTAGGGGAGAGACTTTACATTCAAAAGAGGGGTTGAAACCCACAAGATCCAATCCCACACAATGCAAGACTGGATGCTAAATGAGTTTCAAGGGTTAAGACAGCAAGGCTACCCTCTTTTGTAAAGAATGTGCATAGAGGAATTAGGCTAGGAATGCATAGAAAGTGACAAAGATTCACTTATAAACTGAGATAGGGATATAGGATGAAGCTGCGGACCTGGAATTAGCAGTGAAATGTCGATACGGCGCTGTCCTGCAAATTTGAGCAAAAGTTGTCGGGACGATGGCGCCCGGCGCCACGGTCCTCCAAAAAATCCGCGAAACGAAGGGGGATCTGTTCGTCTCTGCACAAGGATTCCAGATCTTCAATTTCAGCCGCGTACCTGCAACCTACACACAGAAAAGCGAAGACGATTGGGGGGTTAGGGATTAGGGGTTTGCCTTTAGGTCAAACCCCGGTTTTGGAATTAACCAAGAAATGAGCAAGTGCTGTAAATGTAAATGACTGTAACACAAGTACTAATACCTTGTTCTAAGGATGTTTGTATCCTTATGTGCGAAGGTATAGATGTTGTATGTTGTTGTAGTATGTAGTAAGTGATCTCCTCTTCAATGGTTGAATCCTTGTCTTGAATGCAACACTTAGCCTTGAATGGAGACTTGAAATGATCAATTGCTTGAAGGAATGCTTGAATGCTTGAATGCTTGAGTATAGTTTCCACGCGTTTTCCATCATATCGAATGAAAGAGGAAAATGTAGTTTATATACTTGTCAATTAGGGCTGATAGACTGATTTTCCCGACCTTAGGCCGACCAGGAAAGATAATTTCCAAATTGCAAACAAAAAGACCCGAGACCCCTTAGGAGACCGGGCCCAAAATAGGACCCAGGGCCCAGGGCGGGCGCCCTGGTCCTGAAGGACCAGGGCACTGGGCGCTCTGGTCCCACCTCCCGGGACAGCAGGGTGCAAAGGAGGTTCAGGCCAGGGTGCAAGAAAATGCAGTTTTCAGTGTCATAATCAGGTTTCAGGGTCTCCATTCAGGTTGCATGTTGCGTCGCCATCGTGAAGACCGAAATGCAGTCAAAATTGCAAGTGTCGCAATTTTAGGACGCTACATTTAGCCCCCACTTTAGCGGGAGTATGTATGCTCATACTTCCGGTAAAGTATAAGGAAACAATATTGAAAGACTTTCACCACGTCAAGGAGGCAAGACACACCAAGCCCCCAGTGGACTAAGGATCTTACGACTTCGATTGACAAAGTAAAAGGGAAGATCACGAGGGAGAACCATGACTGTCAGTAGTAAGGTTCCCTCACTATGAGTCATGCAAGAAAGATATCAAAAATTTTCAAGGCAAAGCTAAATTTGTCAAGAAATTTTCAAGTATCTTGAAAAGATATGAACGGGATGTATGCCCCCCTACGTTAAAGCGATCGCACATGCCTCACCGGGGGTGATTGCTTTAAGGTAGTGATACATATAAGAAAGAGAAAGGAAAGGAGCACGTTATCGCAAGGATTTAGTCCCCAAGTGTGAGATAAGCCCAAGGATAATAGACACAAAACACAAAGCACGAGGTGACTTCGCTTTCCTTGGGGTCAGTATGCTGTATGATAAGTCATGTATATATATCATATGTATGTATGCATAATTGTTCTTCATTCCCCAATCAAGGAAGGTCACCTAGAAGAAGGGAACACATGTGTCTTTTGAGTCAACATGAGAGAGATCGAGAGATCTCAATGCTTTGCATCGTCCTCAAGTAGACAACACTAAGGACAACAAATAGAAGAATGAGAATAACATATAGAAGAAGTAACACAAGAGAGGAGGAGATAATCTGCTATGCTAATGTAACTAGTCTAGCACGTCATCTACCCCCCGATCTTGCTGATCAATGTTTCGGGAAGGCAGGGAACACGCTAGAGGAGGAACATCCAACACAGCAGATGGAGCTATCACAAGATCCAAACAAGGGCTATGTTCATGTTCCGAGCCACGTTGTTCTTGTCTAGGAGCTAGGATAAGTGCTTTAGAAAATTCATTAGATAAATGGTTATCAATATCAACAAGTTCATATTCACTATCAGAATGAACAGGAGAAACATTTGCATCATGAATAACATTTTCATCTATATCATCATCAAGATTTATAAAAATAGGATCTTTAACTCGCACAGGATCAAGACCATCATGCATCTTATGTTTAGGAGATTTAGGCTCAATGTCCGGCTGAGGAGAAAATGGAATAATGCTTTTTGAAGGTGTTTTTGGAGATTTCAAAGTTTGAGAAGCAGCTGCTTGAGCTCTAAGACGACGCTTTCGTCGGCGTTCACGTGCAGAACGATTTCATCTAGTCTTAGTAGGAAGTGAAGAAGATTGAGGAGGAGGAATGTTCTCATCCCTATCACTTGGGTGTTTAGGTTGTGGTCTCTTAGGCTGGATAATAGGAGAAGAAGAAGGTCTCTTCTCTCTATAAAAGGAAGGGGGAGGAACTGCTCCATATAAAGGAGGAATTTTTGGTTTAGGAAGGAGACCAAGTCCATCATGACGAGGAGGGATAGGTCTACTTTTAGGAAGTTTATTAGATATAGGCATAGTCACATCCATAGGCATGGGTTGGGAATCTTCTTGAGGAAAGACATTAGTTTTATCTTTCAAAGGAAGAACTTCCTTCTCAAGAATGATAGGAATGTCAAGTTTAGGTGTTCTAGGTTCACTTAAAGATAGGATCATATCTGTTTTCCACTTTTGATAAGATTTAAAAAGATGATCACTTCGCGGAGGAAGAGACTGGAATTGTTTAGGCCAAAAGTAATCAAGAGGAACACTAGAGGTTCTTTCAGTTGGTTTAAAGAGACTATGATTGACAGTAACAACTTCACTATTATGGGGAAATTTCAAACACTTATGAATAGGAGAAGCAATAGCTTTCATGGAAGATAGCCAAGGATAGCCAAGCTTCACACAAAATTGTTCGGATGAAGGAATAATAGCAAAGTTTACATCAAGGGATTTGTTATGGACCTCAATAGGCAATGTAATAGAACCAATTGTAGGAGAAGAAAATGCATCAAATAGTTTCACAATCACATCTGTTTTGTCATACATCACTTGATTCAATTGCAAAGTAAAAAGAAATTCTTCAGTAATAACATTAACCATGCACGAAGGATCAATAAGCACTCCACGGCAAGTTGTATTCTTGACTTTTGCAACTATGTATAAAGGACCATCAGGTGCCCTAATAGTTTCACTGGAATCAAATGTGATGGAAGGTTCTTTAGGGTTTTCTTGCTGCTCTACGAAGTTAATCACATTCGGAGTCATAGACACAAGACCATCAGATGAGAGAGAGGAATCATTAGCCTCAATTGCATTAGAGGTATGAGAAGGTAATGGATCAGTGAAAATCTGAAGATTTTGATTAGGAGGAGCTACAGATGTATTGCCTTTATCATTCACTCCAGAAACAGAAATAGTATTATTATCAATCAAATCTTGAATTTTACCCTTTAAAGAAAAACATTTTTCAGTATCATGCCTAGGCTGACGATGAAATTGACAAAAGGCTTTGTTATCAAAATAAGGTGAAGTAATCTTTGCAGGATCAATTTGCCTTATAGGAGGAAGAGTAAGCACATTTTGTTCCAATAACTTATTCATAATACTATGCAATGATTCATTCAAAGGAGTATACTTTCTTTCTTTCTTGAAAAATTTAGAAATAGGAGGCACACCTGATGCTGCATTCACATTGTTGTTGATGATGTTTTCATTGAATTTGATGGAATCTCTATTCGGTTTAAACTTCCCAAATGGTTGTTGACTGCTATCACCCTTATCACTCGGAGCCATAGGATGTGATTGTTCCATTTGACTCACAGTCAGTTGATAATTGTGAAGAGTTACACACAACTGTTGGAAAGAAGTAAACTCAGAAAACAGAAGTTTGTCTCGAATATCTTTTTGTAAATTAGAAATAAAGATTCTTTGAATATCATTGTCAGGCACTGGAAAAGAAATTTGAGCATACAAATGCTTATATCTACCAATGAAATCAATCACTTTTTCTTTAACACCTTGTTTACAATGCATTAAATCAATCAAAGTAACTTTGGGACTTATATTGTTTTGAAATTGTTGAATGAAAGCATTTGCAAGTTGTTCGAAAGAAGTAATAGAATAGGAAGGCAACGAGCAATACCATTGTAGGGCTTTGTCTCTTAATGTTCTAGTGAACAGTTTTGCAAGCAACCTTGGGTCATAAGCAAAATCAGTACAAATTGTTTGAAAAGTCTTAACATGTGTTAGAGGATCACCCTTACCATTATAAAGCTCCAAATGCGGGATTTCAACATGTTTAGGAGGAATAGCTCGAACAATGTCAAGAGAAAGTGGGCTCGCAACATCAAATGTGGGCACACTAAACTTAGATTGGTTCATAGAGGCAATTTGTTGCTGTAAAGAAGAGACAGTTTGTGCAAGATTGTTAATGGTCGCTTCAGTCGAAGAGTTCATATTAGATGTGTTAGATTGAGATGGAGGTGTTATGTTATTGAAAGAAGGTAAAGAGTAAGGTGGTGGGACCCTATGATAATTAGTCATAGGAGATGATTGGACAGGAGGAACACTACAAGGAGGAATGGAATGGTTGAATGAATTGCCCCCTTGCGTCATGTTCATTTGTGAAGATGTAATAGGAACACTCATTGAAGGAATGAATGAAGAAGTCAGATTAAATGAAGGAAGAGGATTGATTGAAGAAGGGGGATTGCCCCCATGACTAGTGATCACAGGAGGAATGTCTTGTATAGAAGTGGTCATTATGTTTGATGTAAAGGTAGGTATGCTAGCAATAGAAGTCATCAAAGGAATAGAATGATTGACTTGAGTAGGAGGTTGTGTATAACCTAAAGTTTCGACACAACTCTTCATAGGCATCACATTCGAATCCACAATGTGTGCAATACCACGCAAAATATCAATTCCATTCTTATCACTTTGAAGCATACGTTTTAGACCCTCAATTAAAGGAAGAGCTTGACTATCAGGGTATTCTTGAGACATCCATTGTCGAAAATCATCAAATTGGTTATCCAATTTCGAAATCTGTTCTTCAGAAACCTCATGGAGAGCTTCTTCATCATTAGGAGGATTAGAGGAATTACCCATGTCCTCGTTAAAAAGGCTATTCAAATTAGGTTCCATCTCCTCGGTAATTAAACCTCGGAAAGACTTAATTCTACGGCTTCGTCTAACGGGAATAGTGTAAGTAGGGCTTATTTTTGTAAAACTCATGCACGAGAGAAGGAGAGAAAATTTTGATTTTAGAGGTAGCAATTTTCAGTAAAATCAGCCAATCTTCTGGATTTAAGCTGTTAAATGCAATCACGACAGTCTCCCGAAATTTTGGAAAAAATGTCTGGGACCGTGGCGCTCGGAGTGCAACATGGTCCCTGCAACTTTTTTCGAAATTTGCAGGGATGAAAGGTATGATGATTTTAGAGCTAATCTGAAAAAATTGAGTGATTTTACGATCTGTAGATAGGCCAAATTAAAGTTGCAATCTCAAAATTGAACCCTACCCAGATTGTTGAAAAATGCAAAATTTGAATTTTGAAAAAGAGAGGGAAACTGAAATTTTGAATTTTATGATTTTAGAGGGAATGCCAAAAGCAATGCAAGTTTTGAAATTCAAAAGTTGACTCAATTTCACGCAAAATTCAATTTTGAAAGCGGAAATCGAAGTTGTTGTAATTAAGCACTTAATTTCAAAAGTCACAAAATGCAAGAATTTGAATAAAGCACTGAAATTTTTAATGAATGTTAACACACTTTTCAGATTTAGGACAGTAAGAACACAATTTTGACACAAAATTTTAGTTTCAATGATTTTTGAATGTTTAAAAGCCTTAATCCAAGCAATTACAAGACCAACTTTGACTGTAATTTTGAAGGTGTTAAAATTGATAAAATCAGCCAAAATTCTGGATTTTAGCAAGAAAATACAGTAAGATCTCGCTCCTGAAATTTCGGAAAAAATGTCGGGGACGATGGCGCTCGGAGTGCACATGGTCCTCGCAACTTTTTTCCAAATTTTCTCTTTCGTGATCTTCCCTTACTACTGACAGTCATGGTTCTCCTTCGTGATCTTCCCTTTTACTTTGTCAATCGAAGTCGTAAGATCCTTAGTCCACTGGGGGCTTGGTTTGTCTTGCCTCCTTGACGTGGTGAAAGTCTTTCAATGTTGTTTCCTTGTACTTTACCGGAAGTATGAGCATACATACTCCCGCTAAAGTGGGGGCTAAATGTAGCATCCTAAAATTGCGACACTTGCAATTTCGACTGCATTTCGGTCTTCACGATGGCGACGCAACACGCAACCTGAATGGAGACCCTGAAACCTGATTATGACACTGAAAACTGCATTTTCTTGCACCCTGGCCTGAACCTCCTTTGCACCCTGCTGTCCCGGGAGGTGGGACCAGAGCGCCCAGCGCCCTGGTCCTTCAGGACCAGGGCGCCTAGCACCCTGGTCCCCAGGACCATGGCGCCCAGCACCCTGGTCCCTGGGTCCTATTTTGGGCCCGGTCTCCTAAGGGGTCTCGGGTTTTTTTGTTTGCAATTTGGAAATTATCTTTCCTGGTCGGCCTAAGGTCGGGAAAATCAGTCTATCAGCCCTAATTGACAAGTATATAAACTACATTTTCCTCTTTCATTCGATATGATGGAAAAGGCGTGGAAACTATACTCAAGCATTCAAGCATTCAAGCATTCCTTCAAGCAATTGATCATTTCAAGTCTCCATTCAAGGCTAAGTGTTGCATTCAAGACAAGGATTCAACCATTGAAGAGGAGATCACATACTACTACAACATACAACATACAACATCTAAACCTTTGCACATAAGGATACAAACATCCTTAGAACAAGGTATTAGTACTTGTTTTACAGTCATTTACATTTACAACACTTGCTCATTTCTTGGTTAATTCCAAAACCGGGGTTTGACCTAAAGGCAAACCCCTAATCCCTAACCCCCCAATCGTCTTCGCTTTTCTGTGTGTAGGTTGCAGGTATGCGGCTGAAATTGAAGATCTGGAATCCTTGTGCAGAGACGAACAAATCCCCCTTCGTTTCGCGGATTTTTCGGAGGACCGTGGCGCCGGGCGCCATCGTCCTGACAACTTTTGCTCAAATTTGCAGGACAGCGCCGTATCGACATTTTACTGCTAATTCCAGGTCCGCAGCTTCATACTGTATTCCTATCTCAGTTTATAAGTGAATCTTTCTCACTTTCTATGCATTCCTAGCTTAATTCTTCTATCAACATTCTTTACAAAAGAGGGTAGCCTTGCTTTCTTAACCCTTGAAACTCATTTAGCATCCAATCTTGCATTGCGTGGGATTGGATCTTGTGGGTTTCAACCCCTCTTTTTAATGTAAAGTCTCTCCCCTAAGTGAAAACCATCAACCCTAGTGAATCTCCCTTCTCTCTCCTCGGAGTTGGAAGAGGGGAGAGCAACTAGGGTTCGATCGCGATTTTCCGCTTTACAATAATCAACTCCCTTTTTTGAAAACTTGCATACAATATATAGGAAATATCCCTAAATTTCACTATCTAGAGAAATTAATTAAAAATGAGATTCTTTTCCAATATTGGATTCATGCAAATTTATTAAAACCTAGTGGGGGAGTTACATGCAAGGCATTGAAGATTCCTCTAGAAGTTTCTAATTCCTCCTACAACATGTGCCATATTTGGGAGTGGGAAAATAAAAATAAAAATAATTATATTCTCCAAGTGTGTGTGTGTGTGTGTCCATTTTTATTCTTTTATATTATTTATTCAATCATTTTCAATAACTCAACAAAAAATATAATAGAATTGTACCAAGTCAAAAAGTGATAAAGGAGGGTTGCGACACTTTATTTGGTAGCCACTCTTTAGTTTATGACGAGTACACCTTTTTCTATTTATATTCAACTAGTGCAAGTTAGTAGAATATCAATATATAAATCATCATTAATTAGTTTGGATTAGTTGATCTAACAAGTATACATATCATTGGATTAACCTAGACTAAGCTTAAAGAAAATTTATTTTCTTTTATAAATATGAATGCTGCATAATTATAATTTTATAATCTTCCTTGCTTATAAATTTGTAGGAGAACAAATGTTTACCTTTAATATTAATATAAGTTATATTTAAGATAAAGTAATCAAATAGACGTTAAATTGAATAATGAGTTGAAGTTGACAAAATAAATGAGAGGTCAGAATGCGTTTTCTTAGGTTTGTTAACGTTTGTTGATTTGATTGTGAGAAGTGCTTGATGGAAGGATTTAAAATTCAAAAATCAAATTCTTGTTGAAGACTTTGTCTCTACTATGATTCTGATGTATTCTTTATGTATGAATGTGATTGCATGCTATTTTGACCTAGGGTAGTGTGATTTTTTTATCGACATGATTTGTCCTTGTATGTGGGAAAAGTGGGTGAATAAAACTTAAAATGTGAAAATTACGAGAAATACCAATCCACACACACACACAGGACTTCTTGATGCAAGCTATGGAGTAACGTAGTGTTACTCAGCTTCCCAAGGAGGGTCCCATGGTTCTCTATCTCACAATGTCCCTCAAACCAACGTTTTGCTCTCAGATTACTGAGCAAAATGGTTTAGGGATGGCAAATATGAGAACGAGAGAGATTTTTAACTGATTTTGGTATGAGATGTGTTATAAGCTAGATGAGATGCTAGAAATGCAACAAACTAAATGATAAGATGATGAGGTTAGTATGGAGATTATCCTAGCATACTATATTTAATCTATGATTGAACTAAAATGATAAATAAATTACTCTAGCATGCATATTCATCTAATTTATGATCTAAAGAGGCTAAATGATGAGCATATATGAAATGAGAAAGCTTGAAAGAATTTGAGCATAAGTGTGATGCTTCAAATTTGAAAGATGATTGTTAAAAATGGAGGAATGAGAGCTCTATTTATAGCACAAACAGGGCAATGGATGGTCAGGATTGAAAGGTTTAATCAAGGGCCAGGCTTGAAAGTTGGGGATCCATGTGCACAATTTGCACCAATGACAGGGTGACAAATGTCCACACAGGATTGGGTTGAAAGAAGAGGTTGGAGGCATTAAAGGCCTGAGAAGACCTCATGGTTATCTAAAGGCTAAGGGTCAAGTCTAAGTTAGGTTTACCCAATGGATTAAGATCTAATCCACAGATAAACCTTTGTGCAAATGATTAAGAGATAATCATGGTCAAAGCATTAATGGCCTGATGAGACCCTTGGGTTGGATAGAGGTTGAGTCAAAACAAATGTTTTAACCATGTGGGAGGGTTTGAATTAACCATTAATGGTTATTGGAGACTTTGGGGATTAAGTGGTTGAAGGTTGGAAGCCTTCAATGGTTTTCAAAGACTTTGGGGGTTTTAGTGGTTGAAGGTTGAAAACCTTCAATGTTTATCCAAGACTTTGGGCCATTTGAGAAGTGACCTCCCTTTGCTTAGGGATGTGACAAAGTTTAGAGGGGGGTTATGTTAATTAGAATCGATTAGAAGATTCTAGAAGAGATTAGGAAGGGGTTTGGGATTTTGCAAGTGGATGGGGGGATAATAGGATTTAATTGAATTATTTGATTTTTATTCAATTTGGTTACAATTAAATAAATTTGATTTATTCAATTTAGGATAATTATTTAATTAAATTTGAATTTAATTAAAAGTGGCTAGGGGGATTTAATTGAATAAAATGATTTATTCAATAAATGGTATAGTGAATTTTATTTAAATAAATTGAATAATTTATTTAATTAAAATAGAAGAATGTGGATAATTTAATTAAATTGGATTTAATTAAATAGGGAAATGAACATAAAATATTCATTTAGGAATATGGTCATTTTTATACGTCTACAGTCCTATATCAGTGTATATTGTTGACATTCATGTGCCTATCAAGATATCTACTTTTAGGACTAATAAGAACTTCAAAGAGTCTACTATAAAAGGCTTGAAATATGAAACATCTTTAAGTTTAAGTCAAACATCTATTCTATTTTTATAATATTGAAATATGAAAAATACATATAAATGTACTTGGATATTTGTAGTATCTATAAATAGTGACACAATTCCTAAATGTTGACCTACTTGGGAATGATCATAATGTGTTTCAATCTAATTCAATTGTATTTCCCTTTATTTTGATCATTGTGTCTAAGTATGACAACTTGTGCACTAAATTTAAATATTATGGCACACAATATAATGAGCAACAATCCAATTTTTTCGTGTATGGGTTTCCTTGGAATAAGTGAAAAATATATTTGAATTTTAAGGATATGAGCACAAGAGTGATTCTTTCAATGGGACAAAACCAAACATGTGATCTAATACAAGATCAAAAAACATACATGGATAAAAATAGATCTAAAATATTACAACTAAAAATGTTGGGATGGGTGATATTAAGTTGTGAAGTCCTTGTAGGAAGAGTTTGTCTACATAATACTTGCAGTGGAATGTGATGATGTATCAAATATCGTGGTACAATAGGCATGGTAATTTATATGTGATAATGATGTTGCAAGTGTTGTGTTGCATCTTTTTTTTTAATGTGTGGGAATATTATGGGAGAAATTACAATGCATTTAGAAGAACTCAAAACCACATGTATTTGATGTTGTTGGAGTATAAAAAATAATATAAGATCACAAACAACAAATTTAAATTTCATTTGACTTGAAGATAGCATATGGTATCGCAAGAAGTTAAGAGTACAATATTGTCATTTTATAAGATATCATAAGTCATGAAGTGGTAGTGGTTGTTATATTAGAATCATTAATGTATACTAATTTTGAGTTAAAGAAAATCTCTTTAGAACTTTTTTTAAAACCACCTTGATTTGGGTGGGTCTACCATGTCCTTGGGAAATATTTTTGTTTGGTTTTATTTTGCCTTGTTTCTTGTTTCTAGTTGTTGTTCTGTGTTTTTTCGGGCTTAATGTTTCATCATTATCTTTGTAAAATGGATCAAGACCCTTTCAAAATCCCTTATTATCTAATAAAAAATATTATAAAGGATGCAACTATTGGTTCATAGTGTGTGGAAACAATAATGCATTAAGGTGAATATCCATGCGAAGACATCACACTTGGTGATCTGTGTGGTAATTTTGATATGGTTTTTGAGAACTTGAGTTGTTTTACAAGTTGATATGAAATGATAGGTTTTTGAACTTGAAATAGATGAGCAAATTTGTTTAATGTTTTGGATGTAAGTTTTATTTTGATATCTTTTTGTTGATGTGGAATCTGATATTGGATATGTTTTGTTTGTTGACAGGAGCGATTGGGCATTGTGCAGTCGAGGGAGAGATTCCCGAGACCATGGACATTGATACCACGTCTGTCACAGGCAGACTTGGACATTATTGAGCGATGCGAATTGACCTCGCTTCTGGATATGCCTCGGTTCACTGTGAACCGGGGATTGTTGACAGCATTGGCAGAGAGGTGGCACAGTGACACAAACACCTTTCATTTTGCCACAGGAGAGATGACAGTGACACCAGAGGACTGTTATCGCATCCTGCGCATTCCTGTGGTCGGAGCTATATTGCCCTATGAGCAAACGGAGGAGGGCGGCACAGAGGCACTGCGCCGGATTTTTCATGATGAGAGTGTCTGCGGTTATGAGATCCCGTGGCAGGAGTTCCTGGATCTGGATTATGCACCGCTGCCATCTGTTTTGGCAGGATTTATTGGAGGATTCCTTTGTCCTGATCGCAGGTCAAAGGGATTTTCAGTGGGATGGGGGCTGGTGTTAGAGTAGATGGTTACTCAGGGACGGAGATTTGCATGGGGGTCAGCGATGTTGGCCCACCTTTACAGGAGTTTGCATGAGGTAGTATACCTCAGATATAGCAGTTTATCAGCAGGGGTGACCCTCTTACAGGTATGGTGTTGGGAGCACATTCCAGCAGCCAGGCCACTAGCAGACAGAGATAGGCCCATAGGGGCGGCTTATGCCTATGGTTACAGAGGCCTAGTTGTCCAGCGTAAGCTGGGAAAACTAGAGCACTGGAGGAGGGTGTTTGACAATATAGATACGGTCACCTGGAGACCGTATACAGACTGCGAGGTGTGGGCAGAGGATGGGATGGAGATGCCTTTCGTTTTCATGATGAGGTATCTGATTGGGAGGACTCCATTCGTCATTGAGCAGTTTCTGGTTACCCGAGTTTTGCGACAGTTCGGGAGGCAGCAGGGGATTCCACAGGGGGCGTGCCTATACGCACGGCGGCAGCAGGATGTGGCCGATTGGGGGCCGACCATTGACAGTGCCGTGGCTATTGAGGAGTTTACCGATTTGGCTGGACAGATCTGGGACTATGCCCTAGAGATACAGGATGCTGGCATGACGGACGAGTTTGCTCGTTTATTTGCTGCTCGTGCTGTTGTGAGGATCTCAGATCCAGAGGAGATGAGACCGGTTTTTGATTCGGATGGAGAGGAGGGAGACGGGGGAGATGAGGGGGATGATGGGGATGATGGTGGAGATAGAGGGAGGAGGAGAGGGAGAGGTGTGCAGAGGGCGGTGCGGCAGGGCCGGATTGAGAGGGGGAGGGGTGGATTGGCCATTGGAGCCGGGAGAGAGGGGAGAGTTACAGAGGTATTAGCGGTAGTGGGAGGAGAGGAGGAGGTGGGGAGGCCAGTACAGAGGAGGAGGATAGATATACTTCCACCTCCTGTACCCAGGACAGGCCGAGTGGGGGGAGTGGCGCCAGCACAGGTACCACTGCGGGTTCGTGTGCCGGGTCACGTAGAGGATGCGTAGATCCGGACGCTACAGATCACTGTGCAGCAGCTGCAGGCATAGATTTTGACATATCAGCGGCAGATATCTCAGTTGACCACTGAGAGAGATACCGAGATGGAGCGACGGGGTCGAGCAGAGGAGGCCTTAGCGACCGTACAGAGAGCAGCGGCGGGTGGTCCCTTGAGAGACACCCTTAGAGAGCTGACACGGAGTGTTCAGGAGGCTGCATATTATAGGCGTCACTATGAGGCGGCAGTGCCTAGAGAGCGGCGTGTCGAGAGCTTTGCACAGTCGAGATCGAGTCGATCTCGAACTGCTGGGACATGATCTGAGAGCCATGGAGTGACAGGGCCAGTGGGACAGGACCCACCTGCCGATCCGGGTGCGAGTGTTTCAGGAGCCAGACAGGATCCTCCCGGAGATCCAGGAGCAGGTGCATCAGGAGCTAGACCATCTCCATCAGGGGATAGTCATACTTGAGAGACATGGTCTCTATTGTATTTTGAGCAGTGTATTCTTTGTACTGGACACAGTTGTGACACATTTTGTAGATTTTGATCATTTTTTGAGAGATATATATATACAGCACCATTTTTGACCGATGTGATGTGTTTATGGATGGATGTTTTATGTGTACCACTCCCTTTTTATATGATGATGTAATGTTGTAATGTGTGATGCAGGATGTATGTTTTTATATGCTGTGAGATGTATCTTGAAAATGAGATGTATGATTTTAATATGTTGCTACATGTAAAATGATGTAATAATGATGCAAAATGATGATGTAAGAATGATATGCAACTAATTGTAAATGATACACAACTAATTGTAACATGATATGCAACTAATTGTTTTTGGAGCATCTCTCATTCTGTATTTGCCATCCGAAAGAACCATTTATTTGCTTTCTTTGTAAATATCATCATGGAGCTTTGTTTGATTTGTTGTTGTTGTTGTTTTTTTTTTTTTTTGGATATGTTGAAAATTTATACAAGCATAATGGTATAATTGAACCATAATGACCTGAGTAAAATTTACATGAGTTTTAATTTTGCAAGATAGCACAAGCGTCAAGGTATAATTGAACCAGGACAACCTGAGTGCGTATTGCGTAAACATACAAGATTAGATCATTTATATGCGTGAAATGGAATCAGGCCTTCAGTGATATGGATCACGTCTCGAGGCAAATATCCACACAGTACAAGTGATCACCTCCCAGACAGAAGACTAAGAAAATGTTGGAAGTTCCTCATGATCTCCGGCTTTGAAGCTTTTGATGAGATAAGGAGAAGATTCCAATTTATTTAAAAATTTCAACATGCAAAATAATCAAGACTTTAATGCGATAATGCAACATTTTAGTACTTCAGAAAATCATCCATCCTTAAGTTTCTTGTGTATTGTTTGTGTTTTGGTTGTTTGTGATGAAGTGTGTTTGTTGGATGTCCTGTGTCTGAGGTTTTACAATAGTTGGAATGTCTGTGAATGTTTGCAAGTTTTTGAACAGTTTAATGCCCCTAGATAAGTGTTCATCTGGATATGATTATGTACAGTGATTTCCAAGCCATGGTGAGATATGATAAGAGAATAGATACAGATGGATAACTTAGGATAGTGACTACGCTAAGTATGTCCTGGATGGATAGATGCTAAGTGTCGGGCAATGGCCAATAGTGTTTTGATGAATAAACTGACATGGATATAGATAAAGGAGCCGGCCTTTCACAAGGGCGCCTGTTTACCAGGTTTTCACCATTTGTTTTTATTGTACTTTGTATTTTGACTTTTTCTGGATTTTTTTATTTTTTTGTTTGTTTTTGGCGTTTTCCGTGCACTAGGCTACCTTAAGTATAGTACTTCTTTAGATGAATGCTGTTAGTTGGATCATCAAGCATATCTCCTTCAGAATTTGTTAGCTGATAGGCACCTGATCCATAGACTGAAATGGTGACATAGGGACCCAACCAGTTAGGTTCAAATTTCCCTTTCTTTTCTCTATCTTGCTGGTTTCTTGGATTTTCTTTTAAGACTAGATCACCAACCTTGAAGTTACGAGGAATGACCTTATGATTGTAGCTCCTGCACATGCGTTGCTGATATGCTTTGAGATGAGTATAAGCATGTTGGCGTCTTTCATCTAATAGTTCCAATTCTTGCAGTCGGTTGACTCGATACTCTTCATCTGGAATCAAACCTTTCAAAGAGACTCTAAGAGATGGAATTTCTACCTCCAAGGGTAAAATAGCCTCTGATCCATATACTAAGGAATATGGTGTTGCCCCTGTAGGTGTGCGGATGCTAGTCCTGTAGGCCCAAAGAGTTGGATTGAGTTGTACATGCCAATCTTTGCCTGCATCATTCACCGTTTTCTTGAGGATTTTTAGGATCGTTTTGTTAGATGCTTCTGCCTGACCATTTCCTTGTGGATAGTATGGTGTAGAAAACCGATGGTGAATTTTGAATTTTTCACATAGTTCCTGCACATCTTGGTTTTTGAAAGGTCATCCATTATCTGTGACGATTGAACTTGGAATACCATATCTGCAGATGAGATAATTCAGGATAAAAGAGGCAATTTGTTTCCCAGTCACTGTGGTCATGGGAATTGCTTCAATCCATTTGGTAAAGTATTCTGTGGCAGTTATAATGAACTTGTGTCCATTTGAAGATGAAGGATGTATTTTGCCTACCAGATCCAATCCCCACTGACAAAAGGGCCAGGATGTGGTAAATGGTTGTAGTTCCTGTGCTGGTGCATGTATCAGATTGCCATGGATTTGGCATTTTGGACATTTCTTGGCAAAATGATATGAGTCTTTCTCCATTGTAGGCTAGTAGTATCCCATTCGTAGAAGCTTTTTAGCAAGAGTAGTGCCACTCGAATGTGTGCCACAAATACCTTCGTGAAGCTCGTGTAAAGCTGAATCAGAATCATTACGATCAAGACAACGAAGAAGAGTACCATCTAGACCTTGACGATATAAGGTATCAGCGGTAAGGGTGTAACGGGCAGCTTGTCGGATAAAGTTACTTTTTTGGTTACGGGATTGGTCAATGGGTAAGATATTATGCTTGAGGTAGTCGTATATTGGTCCATATAATGGAGAATCTGAACCGGTTAAGGCATATATAACATGGGATTCAGAGTGGTCATAGGCGGGGGAGAACAGTTGCTCTACCAGGAACTCATAACGACTCTGTTGTTCTGGAATTTGTAGTAATGAAGCGATCGTAGCCATTGCATCGACTGCTTTGTTATTTAACCTTGGTATTTGTGCAAAGGTGATGTACACAAAATACTGCTTGAAGTCATCCACCATCCGTTTGTAGGGTAGTAACTTATCATCCTTTGTCTGATAGTTGTTGTTGATCTGATTGATGACTAATTGTGAGTCTCCATAGACCTTTAATTCTGTGATTTTCCATTCGACAGCCATTTTGATGCCTATGACCAATGCTTCATATTCAGCCATATTATTTGTACATGGAAACATAAGTCTGTATGATCTCGGCATAGTGTGTCCTTCAAGGGTGATGAATAGAATGCCGGCCCTTGAACCATGTTGTGTATAGGATCCATCAAAGTATAGGGTCCATTGTTTGGAGGAGAGAGCAAAAACGTCCCTGTTTGGAAATTCAATGTCCATGGTTTGTTTTCCTGGTAAGGGTGCTTCAGCCAGCTGATCTGCAATTGCTTGTCCTTTGATGGCTCGTCTTTCTGTGTAGTGGATGTCGAATTCACTGAGAATCATAACCCATTTAGCCAATCGGCCTGTGAGAGCTGCCTTGCTGAGTAGATACTTGAGAGGATCAATTTTGGCTACTAGCTTGATAGTGTGTGCTAGCATATAATGTCGGAACTTTTGAGATGCAAAAACAACTATTAGGCAAGCCTTTTCAATGAATGTATAATTGAGCTCATAGCCATTCAATGTTCTACTAATGTAATATATGGCGCGTTCCTTTCCTTGTTGATCTGCTTGTGCCAATAGTGCCCCCAGTGAAACATCTGTCGTTGAGATATACAATATGAGAGGCTTTCCTGCAATTGGTGGTACTAGAACTGGTGGATTCATCAGGTACTGTTTAATTTGGTAAAAGGATTCTGCACATTTGGTCTCCCATTTGAATGGCACATTTTTGTGTAGCAAGTGGTTAAATGGCAGACTTTTATCTGCTAGTTGAGCGATGAATCACCTGATGGATTGAAGTCGCCCTTGGAGAGATCGAAGTTGACTGATATTCTTTGGTGGTGGCATATCCATGATGGCTTGTACCTTTGCTGGATCAACTTCAATACCTTTAGCTGAGACAATGTAACCTAGTAACTTGCCTGATGTAACCCCGAAGACACACTTCTTAGGGTTGAGTCGGACCTTGAATTTCTGCAACCGATCAAAAATCTTTGTTAGGATGCCAAGATGTTCAGCTCTGGTGAAAGATTTTGCTAGTAAATCATCCACATAGTCTTCCATAAATGTGTGCATCATATCATGGAATATTGTTGTCATTGCTCTTTGATAAGTGGCTCCGGCATTCTTTAAGCCAAAAGGCATTACATTCCAACAGTATGTTCCCCAAGGACAGGTGAATGCTGTTTTGTCTTGATCTTCAGGAGCTATTTTGATTTGATTATAGCCTGAGAAACCGTCCATTAATGAGAGCATTGCATGGCCTGCTGTGAGATCTACAATTATATCAATACTTGGTAGAGGAAAGTCATCCTTTGGGCAAGCTTTATTGACATCTCTGAAGTCGGTGCATATTCTGATACTACCATCTGGTTTTGAGACTGGAACAATGTTAGAAATCCATTCTGCATAGTCAATAGGTCGGATGAATCCGACATCTAATAATTTCTTTAATTCTGTTTTGACCATGAGTGCTATCTGTGGATTCATCTTTCGTAGTTTTTGCTTGACTGGCTTGACCCCCGCAGAGATGGACAAGTGATGCATGATTAGGTGTGGATCCACTCCAGGCATATCAGCATATGACCAGGCAAAGTTAATTTGCTGTCCTTTAAAGAAGATGATGAATGCCGATCTTTCCTCCTCTGTCAGAGATTCTGCAAGGTGAATGTTTCTGGCTGCTTCAGTGGTACCAATGTTGATTGATTGAGTGGGCTCAATTAATATGGGTGATCGCTCATGAAAATGTTCAGGAAGAGTGTCAAGTCTCCCATCGTTAGGTGCCTGAAAAAGGTTTTCACCCTCAGATGCGTCCTTTATTTTTACTTTTTTGGGATCCATTGCTGCCATTGACTGGCTTTCAGCATTAGATTCATTATTTGATTCATTTTGGCGACTGAGAGACTTGGGACTCCTTGAAGAACAAACGTCGTTATGTGGTTCACTGGCAGAGCCTGTTTCGGGATTTATGGTACATAGGTAGTGGATAATAGATTCATCATCTGGAAAAATTGGGATATCATGAGTCTCAGGTTCAGTCCAGTCGATGAGATCAGGGAAGACAAGTGGTAAGGAATCATTGGGCGGGTCAAGTTCAGCTACTGTAAGTGTTAGAATAGAGTTATCATCGTGATGGGTCTTGTTCTTAAAGAATTTTAGGGTTTTATCGAGGTCTTCGATGGTATCATATTCTACATAGACTTGTTCGTAATATTTCTGTTCGCTTTCCTGAACATCATAGATATGTTGTGGTCCAAATTCGAGAGGTCTATCTTCTGCGTTATTTTCTTCTTGAGAAATGGATATGAAATCAGTATCATCTGGGATATTTGTAGTAGTATCAGAGCAGGTACCCCATTCATATTCATTTGAATTTGTCTCATAGGCATCATCCCAAATTCTATCTGTGTTGTAGACAGGTATGTTGTATGGCGAAAATAAATCCTTGATGATAGATACTATTTTGACATTCTGTGTTGATTCTGTATCTGATCCATCTTCTACATTCTGGATTTGTTCATAGATTGTGCTTCCTCGGGGAGGAATGATGGGTGCTTGTGATGATAGGATTGGTTCTTGAGCCACTGGTGTGTGAATATGAGCCACTGCTGCAGATATGGCCTTCTTATGATTCAAAAGCTTTTCCTGATGTATCTTCTGATCTTGACGTTCTCTTGCCTTACGGATTGTTTCTGCTGATTCAAAGAGAGCTTCCTGCCATGATTCTTCTTTGTATTTCTTCTTTTCTTTCCATTGAGGTTTTGCATTTGTATGAGGCGGCCTTTTTAATAGGAAAGTGAATTTAGAACCTAATCCTACTTTATTTCTACTAGGTTGTGAAGGAAGATCTATAGGTTCAGTGGTTCCTTCTTGGCGTTTCCCAATAGGTCCTTTACCGCCATATCCCATTTGTTTCATGATCAAGTAGCCTTTTCCATATAGGTGTGTTGGTAGAACAATGTCTAGAGCGGCCGCTCTATTAGCTTCTTCTTCATCTTTGTATAGCCAGTTAAGAACATCTTTATCTTCTGATTCATGTGCTAGAGTCCCCAATTGGATGAAGGTACCATCAAATTTAGTTATGGGCTGAGTTGCCAGATGTGTTGATAGAGTAGGTAAACCATGCGATCTAGGTGATGTTGGCAATCTGGTTAAACACAAAGGCTCCATAGAGTATTCGCCCATGCCGTGGTCTTTGATTTGCATTTTCTTTTTGAAATCTCCCCATAAGGAGTTGGATTTTGCTATTGGTGGATCAGGTGTTGAAGACCGCTGCTTTTCTCTGTTATAAGGAACCAAACTGTCTTGGGCTGCCCCGATTGCATTGCAATGTTGAAATGGATTGTGATCAGCTGATATGGAGATTTCCTGTCCATCATGAGGAAACTTGACACACTGGTGGTATGTAGAAGGTACTGCTTGCATTTCATGTATCCAGGGTCGGCCTAATAAGATATTGTAGGTGAGATCAATATCTAAAACTTGACATAGAGTATCTTTTTGCACTGGTCCTACCTGAATAGGCAATATCACTGTTCCTTTAGAGGACCTTTCCTCATCATCATATGCCTTTATGGTAATCTTTTTACAAGGATCAATAGATTCTTCTGAAAAACCTAGTGCACGGATAAGCTTTAAAGTACATATATTAAGTTCGGCTCCTCCATCTATTAAGACTCTTTTGACACGGTGTTTGCAAACAATGACTTCAATATGTAGAGGAGTATTATGCGGATGACTCAATGAAGTATTATCATGCTTTGAGAAGGTTAGGTTATGAGACTCTGTCATGTGGGCCACCATAGCTTGAAATCTGTCTGTGTCCAGATTTTGAGGTACATTTGTTTCTAAGAGTGCTTGCTCCAATATGTCTTTGTGTTTTGGAGATAGTTTCAACAATTCCAGGATAGATATCTGAGCTGGAGTCTTGCGGAGTTGATTAACTAAGTCGTATTGGATCTTTGGTGTGGTAGTTGGAGGTGCAGTATGTCCCTTCAAGACATATTTCTGAGTCCGGGTTGTTACATTAACAGATTCATGATCACGTTTATCTCGAATGGTTATAACATTGACTTGATGGTCTTCAGCTGATATGTGATTGATTGTGTTGTTGTAGATGTGATTAATACGAGCTCCGCGGGTATCATTTGAAGTGGATGCTCCATCTTTGTTATAATTTGGAAGAGGATCTTTGAAGGCTTCGTGATCATTATTTGTTTTGAGACCATCCACCGTTAAGTCACCTCGATCAATCATGTCTTGGATTATGTGTTTCAATCTCATGCACTCGTTTGTTCGATGACCTTTGTTTCGATGAAAATCACAATAGTGTGAATCATTCCACCAAGGTGGTTTGATCGGGGGTTCATAATTGTTGATTGGAGGTAAAGAAAGAACCTTGTTTGCCAACAGCTCTCTGAATGCGGACTCTAATGATTGGCCCAATGGTGTGAAGATACGCTTATGGAAATTGTTGGTGTTGTTGCGTGAATTGTTGTTAAGCCCTGGATTCAGGTTTTTGTTTTGATTATCGTTGGCGTTGTTGGTATTGAGTTGTCCTTGAGCATTGTTTGGTGCATATGTGTTAGTACTGGGAGTAGTATTTTTAGGATTTTTTGTATTTTGAGTATTTCCTGATAAGGCAAGCACTGGCTGCTTAGATTTAGGATCATATGATTCATTGTTGCCTTCGTTTTTGTTTCGAGTCCAAAATCGAGTTTTGTCTAGATTGGTATTGTTTTGGTTATTGTAGTTTGATGAGTTTGTTCCTTCTTTGTAGAACTTGAGTGTTCCCCTTTTGACACAAGCTTCCTCTACTTGGATGCCATTTTCGATTAATTTGTCAAAAGATGGTATGCATTGAAGTTTGAGTCTGTAACTCATTTCACCATTCAAGTTATCAATGAAGATGTCCATTTTCTCTTTTTCAGGAATATCTCGAGGATACCTTGATACCATGCGTCGCCAACGTTGAAGGAATAACATGAAGGTTTCATTGTTCTTTTGTTTGGTGTTGCAGATATCTAACATGGTTATGGCATGTTGGATGTTGTAAGAATAATGGATGATGAACTTGTTAACCAATTCGTCAAATGATCTAACAGGTGGTGTAATCTTGGATAACCATTCCATTGTTTGTCCTCCTAGGCTTCTTGGGAATAATCGCATCAGATAAGTGTCATTATGAGAAAATTCAAGACTCATAGTGCAAAATTCTCGAACATGATCTCGAGGATCACCTTTCCCATCATATTTATCAAATTTGGGAATGTCTGAGTTTGGAGGAAAAGGTATCATGTTTAAGCTTCTGTCAAATGGATAAGGACAGATTTCGTTTATAGAGTACCGCACTGTTGTCCCTTGTTGCATATCGTGTATTTGTCTTTGCAATATTTGCATCTGTTGAGTAAGAGCAACCAAGGGCGCATTATCTTGCCGAGGGAAGAGTTCTTCCCTCGTATTTGTTCTCAACTGAAAAGGTGCAGTAAATGGTATGCGTTGTTCTGGGGTTTCAAATACAGGTACTCGCATTTCTGGTATATGTTGTTCTGGAATATGTTGTTCAGGTATGCGAGTCTCTTCTTCCCTTTGTTGTTCTTGATATGTGTATTGTTGAGATCCTGTTTGAAAGACGTTTGCATCAAAATCTTCAGGAATTTTGACACCTTTGCTTGTAAGCATAAGTAGATATTTTTCTTTGTCATTTTCCATGAGTTTTTCGACGAGTTTTTGGAATGAAGGATTTTCTTGGCATTCCTGAAGAATTGCGTCAGTAATTTCAGGATCTTCTAATGATGGAACTTCAAAAGGATTTGATAATCTGCGATTCATACTTGATTCCGCGGGTGTTTCGCTTTGTTTGTTTTGTTGAGAGCGAGTGATAGGCATTTCAATAGAAACTTTCAGTGATGAAAGGAACAAAGTCCTCGTTGATGTTGTGCTCTGGTGTTGGTGGTTCTGGTCTAGATGTGTTATATGTGATGCACTTGTCAGGTAGGAATGCTGGATTGATCTTTCCTCCGCGGTTTATCTTTTGATTAAAAGCAGACTTTTGACAGTATGCTCTTGTTTTCAGGGGTTCTTTGTCAAATTCGCTGGATTTGTTTTGAATATAACGTTTGACGTGATGAAGAAATACCCGATGGGATTTGAAGAGTTGACGATTGATGTATAAAAATTTATTTCTCTTAATGAATTTGGAAAAGCTCGGTTGCTGTTTCTTCAACGTGATGTTGCGATAGAGGTTCTTTCTTCTCAGAATGACGGGATTAGTCATGCATGAGTGATCAATGATTTCCTTTGATTTGTTTTGGATTTAGTTGAGTCTTGTTTTGAAAATTTCAAATCTTACTTTATCAGGATGAAGGTTTAGCTGCCCCTTCACGATAAAGCGAGTCAAATGATATGGATAAAAGTTTCCCGATCTGGGAACTTGGATTTGACAATTTGGAAACTTCTAGACAAGTGTTTTTGAGATAAAATCCGTAAGATGTTTAAAGGATTTAATTGATACTGATGATGAAAAGTTTCCGGATTATGATAGGAAAGACGTCCTATATTGCTCGATTCGTTTTCAGATTTGGACAACCTTGTTTAACACAAATTTGACTTGAGAAATAGTTTTATGGCTTGTTTTTGTCCCGCGGGTTTGATAAAAGACGTGTTTTGATGAAAAACTGTGTTTTAAAATATTTTGAAATTTTCAAAGTTTTTGGTTTTTCAACTCTCTATTTTTCTCCTTTTTTCTCACGCGCTAAAACAGGTGTTCAATGCGCTAGTAAATTTTCTCAATGCGCTAAAACTATTTACCCACGCGCTACTCTGCCCCTGGTTACACGCTAAAATATTGATTCTGGAAAATTTTGTTTTGTTGACTGTGAAATATGTACGCGCTAGACTGTATTTTCCACGCGCTAACTGGTTTGGCTAATGCGCTAAAACAAGAACTAGACGCGCAAAGCTGTTTGTTCCACGCGCTAAAAAAATCTGTTTTGAAATTTGTTGTGAAGTTTTTCTGGAGAATCACGCGCTACACTGTGACTTTCACGCGCTATATGTTTCTGTTAATGCGCTAAAACATTCCTGACACGCGCTAGAATATGTTTTGTACGCGCTAAAAGATTGGTTTCTGTTTTGCTTGTCAGTTGAAACGCTACTATTTTTGTGTTATGCGCTATTTTGTTTTGCAGATGCGCTAAAATAACTGTTTTACGCGCTAATATGTTGTTCTTACGCGCTAAACTGCCCTGATTTTTCCTTTTGGTGTCTTTGTGATGTTTTTGACTTTTGTTGAGAGAATTTTTAAGTAGGATGGATGATTTTCTGAAATACAAAATGTAAGCACGGCACACAAAGTACAATCATTTCACCTAATCTAACATAAAGTGTATGTTCTGTCGAGGATGTGTTCAAATCCCCAATGTTTTAACAGGTTGGATACAAGATAAACACTTCAGAAAGACTCTTTATTCAAAGGTCATAAGCAACATCATAGCTCACTAGTCTCGATACTCCGTCAGCTCAAACAGCCGTGTCACCCCCTAGAGGGTGCCCGTTTTTTTGCCTTTTGCCAGAAGTTAACCCAAAGTGAATTGCTTCACAGTTGAATAGTTATCTTGGGAGATATATGGTGAGTAATCTTGGGGGCAGATTCTTCCCCACCCTTGCACTATGATGTTACAAATGTTTGGATACTGACTCAGCTCAAAGTTTCTAATGCTAAGGTTCTTAATCAGGCTTCCCGTTCGGCCGTCAGTGATAAACTCCCTCAGGAGGCTTCCCAACCTTTAGAACAAAGACTTTACGTATCTCAAGGATACTGGGGGAAGGCTAATCACTGCGCGCAACCGTTGAAAATGACTTTCATCACTTTCCACATTTGATTATAGTGGGTTGGAATTCTTGGCGTCAAAGCCGTTCCCCACTTAGGTCGTTCCCTTCACACTGGCCATAAATGGCTTTAAGAGTTGAGTGCAACTCCTCGGGAAGGCAGGTCTGCTAAAGGATTTATTGCTTGAAATACTGAAAGCATAAGAGTGGTGTGGATTTTTGGTCACCCAGTTAAGGGGAGAGCATATACCTTCCACTTTCGATACACGACAAATAAGTTTGTTCGTTTTAACTTTCAAGACAATAATTTGCTAACTTCTAATTTGGAGATGTTGCTCCAACAAGCATGGTGTTCTTTTTAACCCTTTATAGCAATAATTATCTAATCTATGGAAAATAGATCGTCAACAAACCAAATTTCGATTTTCGAGGTCAACAAAAGAAAAAAACGTTTTGCTTGTAAAAACAAATCTCCTCGCTTTTCCTGCAAGAAACTTGTTAAAAATCCTGCAAAAAGAAATTGGTTAGTTTGTTTCGGGGGACTTCCACAAGTCTAAATTTTTTTTTATTCGGTTACAAAATCTCTTTGTTGGTTTTGTTTGCGATGCGCTATAGAACAAACTGTACGCGCTACAATACTCGGTAAATGCGCTACTGTTCCGTTTCCGTGCGCTATTCTATTTACTGCATGCGCTACTCCGTGGTTCAGACGCGCTAATTTATGGTTTGGTTTTCCCGCGGTCTGTTATTCAAGAAATTTTGAATTTCAATGCGCTAACTGTCTGTTAAAATGCGCTGGAAGATGGAGTCTAAGCGCTAATATTTTGGGCCGATGCGCTAATCTGTCAGGTGGACGCGCTGATCTGTGTTTTGGTTTTTTCCGCAGTCTGTTGTCGGGAAATTTTGAATTTCAATGCGCTAACTGTCTGTTGACACGCGCTAGAATATGGAGGTGAAGCGCTAAAACTTTGGTTCCATGCGCTAATCTGTCAGGTAGATGCGCTGATCTGTGTTTTGCTGGTGTCGACACCTACAGGAAAATTTGTCAAAAAGTGTTATGCGCTAAGGAACAGTTTGAACGCGCTAAGACAGGAAGCCCACGCGCTAAACAGTAGGCTAGAAGCGCTAAACTGTTAGGCGGATGCGCTAAAATGTTTCTTAGACGCGCCAATTCTAGTTTCCCGCGTACCTGCAAAAGTCTTCAAATTCAAAAAATGATAGTTTATTGGGGTTCGAGCCCCACGGTGGGCGCCAGAAATGTATGTGGGAAAAGTGGGTGAATAAAACTTAAAATGTGAAAATTACGAGAAATACCAATCCACACACACACACAGGACTTCTTGATGCAAGCTATGGAGTAACGTAGTGTTACTCAGCTTCCCAGGGCGGGTCCCATGGTTCTCTATCTCACAATGTCCCTCAAACCAACGTTTTGCTCTCAGATTACTGAGCAAAATGGTTTAGGGATGGCAAATATGAGAACGAGAGAGATTTTTAACTGATTTTGGTATGAGATGTGTTATAAGCTAGATGAGATGCTAGAAATGCAACAAACTAAATGATAAGATGATGAGGTTAGTATGGAGATTATCCTAGCATACTATATTTAATCTATGATTGAACTAAAATGATAAATAAATTACTCTAGCATGCATATTCATCTAATTTATGATCTAAAGAGGCTAAATGATGAGCATATATGAAATGAAAAAGCTTGAAAGAATTTGAGCATAAGTGTGATGCTTCAAATTTGAAAGATGATTGTTAAAAATGGAGGAATGAGAGCTCTATTTATAACACAAACAGGGCAATGGATGGTCAGGATTGAAAGGTTTAATCAAGGGCCAGGCTTGAAAGTTGGGGATCCATGTGCACAATTTGCACCAATGACAGGGTGACAAATGTCCACACAGGATTGGGTTGAAAGAAGAGGTTGGAGGCATTAAAGGCCTGAGAAGACCTCATGGTTATCTAAAGGCTAAGGGTCAAGTCTAAGTTAGGTTTACCCAATGGATTAAGATCTAATCCAAAGATAAATCTTTGTGCAAATGATTAAGAGATAATCATGGTCAAAGCATTAATGGCCTGATGAGACCCTTGGGTTGGATAGAGGTTGAGTCAAAACAAATGTTTTAACCATGTGGGAGGGTTTGAATTAACCATTAATGGTTATTGGAGACTTTGGGGATTAAGTGGTTGAAGGTTGGAAGCCTTCAATGGTTTTCAAAGACTTTGGGGGTTTTAGTGGTTGAAGGTTGAAAACCTTCAATGTTTATCCAAGACTTTGGGCCATTTGAGAAGTGACCTCCCTTTGCTTAGGGATGTGACAAAGTTTAGAGGGGGGTTATGTTAATTAGAATCGATTAGAAGATTCTAGAAGAGATTAGGAAGGGGTTTGGGATTTTGCAAGTGGATGGGGGGATAATAGGATTTAATTGAATTATTTGATTTTTATTCAATTTGGTTACAATTAAATAAATTTGATTTATTCAATTTAGGATAATTATTTAATTAAATTTGAATTTAATTAAAAGTGGCTAGGGGGATTTAATTGAATAAAATGATTTATTCAATAAATGGTATAGTGAATTTTATTTAAATAAATTGAATAATTTATTTAATTAAAATAGAAGAATGTGGATAATTTAATTAAATTGGATTTAATTAAATAGGGAAATGAACATAAAATATTCATTTTGGAATATGGTCATTTTTATACGTCTACAGTCCTATATCAGTGTATATTGTTGACATTCATGTGCCTATCAAGATATCTACTTTTAGGACTAATAAGAACTTCAAAGAGTCTACTATAAAAGGCTTGAAATATGAAACATCTTTAAGTTTAAGTCAAACATCTATTCTATTTTTATAATATTGAAATATGAAAAATACATATAAATGTACTTGGATATTTGTAGTATCTATAAATAGTGACACAATTCCTAAATGTTGACCTACTTGGGAATGATCATAATGTGTTTCAATCTAATTCAATTGTATTTCCCTTTATTTTGATCATTGTGTCTAAGTATGACAACTTGTGCACTAAATTTAAATATTATGGCACACAATATAATGAGCAACAATCCAATTTTTTCGTGTATGGGTTTCCTTGGAATAAGTGAAAAATATATTTGAATTTTAAGGATATGAGCACAAGAGTGATTCTTTCAATGGGACAAAACCAAACATGTGATCTAATACAAGATCAAAAAACATACATGGATAAAAATAGATCTAAAATATTACAACTAAAAATGTTGGGATGGGTGATATTAAGTTGTGAAGTCCTTGTAGGAAGAGTTTGTCTACATAATACTTGCAGTGGAATGTGATGATGTATCAAATATCGTGGTACAATAGGCATGGTAATTTATATGTGATAATGATGTTGCAAGTGTTGTGTTGCATCTTTTTTTTTAATGTGTGGGAATATTATGGGAGAAATTACAATGCATTTAGAAGAACTCAAAACCACATGTATTTGATGTTGTTGGAGTATAAAAAATAATATAAGATCACAAACAACAAATTTAAATTTCATTTGACTTGAAGATAGCATATGGTATCGCAAGAAGTTAAGAGTACAATATTGTCATTTTATAAGATATCATAAGTCATGAAGTGGTAGTGGTTGTTATATTAGAATCATTAATGTATACTAATTTTGAGTTAAAGAAAATCTCTTTAGAACTTTTTTTAAAACCACCTTGATTTGGGTGGGTCTACCATGTCCTTGGGAAATATTTTTGTTTGGTTTTATTTTGCCTTGTTTCTTGTTTCTAGTTGTTGTTCTGTGTTTTTTCGGGCTTAATGTTTCATCATTATCTTTGTAAAATGGATCAAGACCCTTTCAAAATCCCTTATTATCTAATAAAAAATATTATAAAGGATGCAACTATTGGTTCATAGTGTGTGGAAACAATAATGCATTAAGGTGAATATCCATGCGAAGACATCACACTTGGTGATCTGTGTGGTAATTTGATGTAATGTATGGTTTGATTATATTTGACAGGTTAGTTTGACAATTTTGATGCTTGGTTTTCCATGAATATGTTTGTATATATTAGTTTGTCTAAATGCATCAAGGTTACTTAATTTTGTTTCTCAATTAGTTGGGGATTGAATACATTTGTACATTTTTTATTTTAAAATATTAGAGAGATTGTAGAAGAAGGTTATGTTGTAGATTGAGACATCATATTGAATCTATTTTTTTTAAATATTATAATTATGAATATCTTTTGGTGGTGTGTTTTCTCTAGCAAAAGTTTCCCATGTCAATATTTTGTGGGTGCATATATTATTCTATTTACTTCTATAAATATTGTTAGATAGATTTTGTAATTTGTTCATAAAATTAATTATATTATTTGTATCATCCTAAGTATTGGACATTTGCAATAGGGGTTAGAATCTCCTATATGTGGTATTGGAGTGGAAGGTGGTTGTTTGGGTGATTATTACTTAATTTGAGTACACACTTTAGCGTGTGTGACGATAAAATCTAATAATGGTTGGTTAGTTGTTGTTGCATATATAACAAAAAATGAATGAATTATGTGAATGGTTTTGTGGGAGGAAAAATCAAATTAAAATCTTTAGCTAGCATTTAGAGATAAAAAATGATAAATTCAATTATCAAAATTAAGTTATAGAAGTTGAAGATGGATATTCTTTTAGTGGAGGGAGATTGATGGAATATAATAGCTTCTTTACCAGAAGTCTCCAATATGTTTGATGAATACTAGGAAAAATTAGATAAAAAAGTTAGGAGCATAATATGGGCGTGTCTATCAAATTATATATTAATGAATGTTTTTTAAGAATAGAGAATAAATTCATCGTGGAATAAGTCAAGTCTATTATATCAATCCAACAGTCTGGTTAAAAAAACCATTTTGAAGAATTCATATTCTTTGAAAATGAGGTATAGACAATATGTAGTTAATCACTCGAATAACGTTAATATGAGTTTAAGTCAACTTGCATAAATAGGAGTCAAGATGGAGGAAGAGAATACATGCGTTATATTGCTTTATGCCTTACTAGATTCATCTGATGACCTTGTAAAGTATGTAAATACTATTGATACATAACTTAAATTTAAAATACTATTAGCATTTTTTTAAGTGAAGAAACTAGGAAAATACCCATGGATGATAAATATTTTGATGCCCTTATACTAAGAGATAGGGATAAGGATAATAAAGGTACTATGCAAACATGAGATAATAAGTTTAAATGGTAAAGATAGGTCGAAAAATCTAGGTAAGTATAAAGTAAAATGTTGGAATTATGACAAGAATGGTCAAATAAAGGAGTGCAAGTCTAATAAGAAGACTAATTCCTTTGATAAGCCCTATGACATTAATGAATATAATAGTGATTATTTTAAGTTTGATTATATTATTGGCGATGATTCTTGGAAGTAATCGAATGAGGTACTTACTTTTACATGACATCGCATAAGGATTGGTACAATGAGTATGCCAAGAGTGATGAAGGGTGGTGGTCCATTAGTGAAAACATCCTAGAAGATAGTTGTTAAGGAAAATTTAGTGTTTCCTTCATGGATGGAAGAGTATGAACACTCTCTAATGTTCTATGTATGTTAGTTTTGATAAGCAACCTTATGTATATGTCTAAAATGGTTGATTTAAGAATATGTATCATATAGAAAATGTTGTATATTAGTTAGAGGTAATTTCATGGTTTTAAAGGAGTGCATCATGCTACTTTATATAGGCTAGATGCATCAACTTTAGCTGGGTGTGGTAATGTCACCACAATTAAACTAGGGCTATTTTGGCATTCAAGGTTAGGCTATTTGAGTGAAAAATATCTAAAAATATTGATTCTCGTAGAGATATGGCGTAAGGACTTGTTGATTGTTTTGTCAAAATTAAATTTTATGAACATTGTGTGCTAGGTAAACTAAATAGAATGTGGTTCGACTTTGGAAGCACCAGAGTAGCTATTTTAGAGTTGATACACAATAGTGTGTTTTATCTTTTGTAAATCCCATCCATTGGCGAATCTCTATACTACTTCTCATTAATTGATCATTATTAGATATATAATTTGAGGAAGAGTTTTTTAGGTGTTTTTTAAAGTTTAAGGTGGAGTTTAAAATACTTGTTGGGAATCAAAATAGTCAAAAAATAAATGTGCTTAAGATAGATAATGGTAGTGAATTATACTCTAGAGATTTTGATGTATTTTATAAGCATGATAAAACTGTGAATCAAATGGTTTCCCCATACACAACACAACAGAATTGAGTGGTTGAAAGGTTGAACATAACATTTCTTGGTCAAGCTAGGAGAATGTCAAGTAGTGTGATCTTGGGATAATTTTTTTAGGTTGAGGTGGTTTGTGATACATGCTACTTAAAAAACATTCTCTAACGTTTACACTAAAAATTAAGACATCTTCTGAGATATAGAGTGGATGAAAATTAGCGGTGACACACTTGCAAGTGTTTGACTAGAAGGCATTTGGTCATGTGCCTCTAAAATGGATCACAACATTATATTTCAAGTCCAAAAAGTGCATTTTAATTAGTTGTTGTGAGAATTTTAAAGGCTACAAGATTTGGAATCCAAAAATATTAAAGGTTCTCTATTCAATAAATGCTACATTAAGTGAACCTAAAAGTATGGCTAAGGTAGAATAGCCAAAGGAAAACAAGAGGGAGAAGGTATATTTTGATACAAAATTGGAGTAGCAAGATGCCTCCAAAATTGAATAGAAAATCAGACAAGATATCATTTAGGAGGAGGGTTTAACACACCTAGTAGTAGATTTGGAGAGGAACAAGGTGAAAATGTGGTAATTAATTCTTCATTGATAGCTATGAATATGTCTACTAGGTAATGGAGATCACCTGACATGTATAGTCAACTAATTTTTTTTGTGTATTTTCTCTTACTTGTATGAATAGTGAGTCAAATTTTGTGGAAGAGGGTCTCAATTTTAGAGAAAAAAATTCTTGGAAGAACTCCATGGAAAAAGAGATGATGATATTGAAGTAATGTAAGACTTGAGATGTAGTTGATCTACCCAATAATAGTAAACCAAATGGTTACAAGTGGGTGTATGAGAAGAATTTAAAACCAAATGGATCACTTCAGCTGACAAGACATTGTTGATGGCAAATAGATATTCCTAGGTTGAGGGGATTGATTTTGGTTACAAAATTTCTTCATTGTACTAAGTTGAGTTCTATTAAAATGTTGCTATATATTACCACATCACTTGATTTGGAGGTTGAGATAATATCAAGGATACATTATTGCATGGATACTTAGAGGAGGAAACATTCATGGAACAATCTAGAGGATACAACACAAAAAGTAACAACAAATTATTTTATAAGTTGAAAAAGCCTTTGTTTGAGTTAAGGCGATCTCTGTTGGTGTGGAACCAATAATTTGATACATGCGCTAGAATTGGGTTATGGAAGAAGTGATATTGGTCATTGTGTTTATTTTAGACAAGTAAATGATCATATTTTGATTATTAATTTATATTTTTATGATATGATTATCATCAAAGACAATAAATTATTAAACCAATAACATAAAATTTGTTGTCTAATTGTTGAACACACCATAGGACTAGGAGGGGGGGGTGGTGGTGAATTAGTTTGGACCTTAAAACAACTTACTTGTAAGACTTTAAACTTCAAACCACAATTAAATTATCTCTAGAATTATGAAACATGAAAACACAAAGCACAACACACACAAGAACACCAAATTTATGGGGAAAATCCAAGGAGGGAAAAAACATGGTGAGAATCACACTCACAATATGAATAATTGATTAGAATGGTTTAGGATCAAGGAAAAGAAGCTCACTGCACCTAATTGGACTTGCAAAACTAAGGTGCACAACTTTAGGGAAAGATACAAAGGACTTGCATTACTGAAGTGCACTACTCCAGGATAAGATACAAAGAACTACACAGGCTCCCAAAGGATTCACTATCTTCCAGTAGGTATAGGGAAATAATTAATTGTAATGAACAAGATCTCCTGATCATGAAACTATCCTTGAACCACTATGTCAAGCGAACAATATCATGACAAACATCTTTGACTTCATTCACTATCTCAACACACTGTCACATTGAAGATATCATCATCAAGGCTCATCACAAAATAAAATTCGTACTTCTACCACTTGCACATCATTCATATCCAATTCACAACAATCCACACACCAATTCACACATCCGCACTTCCATTTATGCAAGGTTATACATTGAAACCCTCAAGTAGATTGGCCACAGACTTATAATACATGAATTACATAAACTCGGCCACTCAGACCAAAAATACACAATGCAGTGCACTCCAGGAGATAAAGGCGACTAAAATACATCACATCACATATTTCTAAGCTAGTTCCAACAAAGTGCACACACTAAAGCTCCCTCCAAAGACAACAACAAATGTAATATGTAGAAAAATGATGAAGCACATTAACCAATCAACCCGAAAGAATCACCCAATGCAGATACTCAATGTGGATCTACACACGCCATAGTGAGACCAATATCAACATTTTAGATCAACCTCCAATGCATAACCAGATCAAAAGAGCATGATCCAAATAAGATAAATCAATTGAGTTGGCCAGAGACCAATACAACTAACCGCACCAAAACCAGAACAACATAACTTCACTTGCTGATCAAACCTACACTAGAAATTTGAACTAGAACACTGCACAAACCATATGAACATGTTCGCCAAGTTGCAACACTTGAATCAACATAGTAAAGCAATGCAGAGCATTCTCTAGACCAGTCCTGATTGCCAAACTCATATTTAGCAAACTGCCACAACCAACTTCATCAACTGAGCAACTGAGACCCTAAAAGCATGATAGTGCAACATCCACAAAACGTAGACATTATATCTAGAATTGCAATTCATTATCATCAAGAACCAAAGGAATGCAGAGAATTCTTTTATAAAGACATTAAATATATTTCATGCATATTTTAACCTCCACTACTATAGCCTTTCAAAAACACCTCATACTTACTCAATATCACCACCAGACACCATAACAATATCTGAACACTCATTTTTAGATCATCTACAACATGCGCACAACTAAACAACATGTAACTTCCTCTTCATTAAAATACACAGTGACATCAATGACAACATTATATAGGTTGACATCAATGACAACAAGTTTGACATCAATGACAATACAAGTTTCCAACACTAATAAGTTTGACATGAAAGACTTAAGTATTCTAAAATATACTCTCAATATGAAAAATATAGAAATAGAAAAAATAAAAAAGTTATAATTAAATAAAAAAGAATGCCTAAAATATTATTTATTTACTATATCAATTAATCAAATTCAATTTTGTATATTTATTTAAAAATATTTTACATTAATTATAATAATATTTATTAGACCATAATCATCTCATTATGTATCATTTTATATATATTTTTAAACTAATATATAATTTATTACATTAAAATATCAAGTATGTCCTTTTTAACTATTATGACAATATTATGTATTATCAATTTTATAATATTCTAAAAGTAAGCCTAATCTTCTAGTAGATTTAATTTATAATGTTTTTTTTAAAGAAAGTCATTGTCCTTAATAAATTAAGCTAAAAATCATGAATACAATCTTCCATGCCCTAGCACGAATATGCTAATTATATTTTTAAATATAAAAAGTGATTTTGAAAGGATTTCATGTGTTTACTCGTTATCATATTCTCTTTAAATAGACTTATCCTCATATTCTCTTTAAATAGACTTATCCCAACAACAAAAAAATGTATCTTCTTAGATATGACCCTATACATATAAAAAAAATGTTTATAGATAAACAATGCTGGAAATACTTCAATTAAATGATTATTGTTCTCAAGATATTTGTGAATTTTTATTATTTTAATAGATGCTATTAGTGCAGCTTCTAGAACAAAATGATGATGAGTCTATTTTGGTTTTACTAATATTATCCATACAAATTACTTATAATTGAGTGCATGATATTTTCAAATTTAAATCTTATTTTATGTTTATGGACCAAAGTGACTTTCAAATTTGTTTCCTTTTCAAGTGGTCAACTTCATATCTAATAATTTATTCTATGAAAACATGAACGTTTATGGACCACTTTAGGTAGTGTGGATATTTTAAAAAATATATAAAAATATTATCAAATGGCATAATCTTATAGAGTCAAGTCTTGTATTTTTTTTCATTAATGTTGAAACATTCTATAATAACAAAATGTGGAGTGTTATGATGTAAGTGTGTTAACAAAAACTCTTATTTTTATCTTAAATTTCACAGTCATTTACATGTCAAAATATTAATATTTAATAATAGGTCCCCAGATCAATTTACACCGCCTCAAGTTAAATAGCATGTGGTTGGTTCAGGCCCAACTATTGCTTCCTATGGACTAGTCTCTCCTCGACTCACCTCTGCAGCACCCCAAAACTTGGCAAAAAAAGTAAGAGCAAAGGCGAGGTCTGTTGAGATGCTGGGTCGAGTCACAAGAGGCCAATGCTTGTCGTAGCTTCTAGGGATGCCACAAGGTTATCAAAAAATAAATAAAAAATAGACATAATATATGTAAAATAAGCAACACATAAAATTTATGTGTTGCTTATTGATATGTCCAAATAAATAAGTTATTCATATCATTATTTGTATATAAATTCACTATTGTAAGTAGTAAATAAAATAGTTCCAAAGTAAAATAAAATAAGTTTTAATTAAATAAATATCTCCAAATTGATATCTCTTGACATTTTTAGATATATGCATTTAATATATCTATAGGACTTTTTTTACACATTTTAATGCACTTGTATGATTACACCCTCATACATTCATCCGATCCATTTGTTTATCACACCTATTAATGCACTCCTTTCTTTGGACCTATCATCCACTATGATCTAGCCCCTTTTCTATCCCAACACAAATTTATAATCATGAGGTCATCCCTGTAGTTGTAGAGTTATTATGCTCTTATTTTTTTTAAAATCAAATATGACCGACTTCCCACATTTACCCTTCTTTCCTAGATCTAACTAAATATAAATTAGTGTGATGTATTTCTTTGTGCTAATATTTAAAGACACTTAAGGAATTCAATCTAATCATGGGGTCATAGGGAGAAATCATTCACTTTACATTTATCAACTAGAGCTTTAAAAGGAATCTAGTTCTTCAAAAACATTCTAGGAGCATTTGTATGACTAAGTATTGTTGCTTTTTAAATCATTTTTTATTTTTTTAGGATTGATCTAAAGAGAACTTGAATAATTAATCAACCCTTAAGGTATTTCTAAATACGACCAAGTCCTCAAATATCCAAGAAGCGTAGAGTAAATAATCATACACTAAGAAAATTTACAAAATAGAACACCATTGATTTCGTGGATGAGCCTGAACTCAAGCTACAAATCTATGACCATGATTGCATCCTATCCTACTTGACTTGTTCTCTAGTAGAAAAATATTAGAAAAACATAGAATTAAATGCACTTCAATGATAAAGCCACTATATCTAGACTATGCATTGTTGGCATTATTGTCATTGATGTAGAAAGGATGTCAAATGGTTGCAGAGAAGCAGGTAGATGTCAAGGGGTGTCCAGAGGTTGCAGGTCGTTGAGATGTAGATAACAGTCACACATCGTGCTATGTTGCAAGGGTTTCGACCAGATTCATCGTCGTGGTTTCCACCAGTCCATCATCTTCACACATCGGTCATGTCGACAATAGTCACCGAGTTGATTTTCATGTGGGAACAATTATTTGGCTCACGTGTATTCATGGGTTCCATGTTGTGTTCATGAGTAGGGAAGAGACCGTGCAGGATAACTTATGTTTGATGAACAAGGTGGTCCCTCTTATCCCGTAGTGTGGAAAAGGTCATGTGCTTGTCGCGTAGGATAACACTTGTGAGGTGCACATGATGTTTCTTCTTATCCCGCAGTATGTTGGACGAGTGTTGAAGACCCTGCCGGATAACACTTAAGTGAAGAAAATTGCACCATGTCTTATCACGCGTTGTCAAAATGTGACTTGTTGAACAAAGTGGTCCCTCTTATCCCGCATTGTCAAAAGTTTTCAATGATGGTTGTCCGGGATAAGATAGTCAAAGAAGTTCAAAGCAGAGAGATGTTCTCTCTTATCCCGCGTTGTCAAAAGTGACTAACAAAAGTCACATGGGATAAGAAACTAAAGGGAAGATTGTTGATTCCCTTATCCTGCATGGGCTAAGATGCACACAAAAATATCATGCTTGCTAACAAGTGAAAGCATGCCATGAAGAAAATATTATCCTGCACGAGACAGATGGTTATGTGGTGGTCCCGCAGGACAAGAAAAAATGAAGGATACTAAGGAAATCCTTATCCTGCGAGGGTTCACAATAGCAAGAAAATTGCTTCAGGATAAGAGTATAGAGGAAAATGAATGGTTTCCTTATCCCACGTGTCTTTGTGAGGACAAGGAAAGGGTCGTGGGACAAGAAGATGCTTGTTAAGGCGAAAGAAAAAGCTCATCCCGTGTGTTCCTGTGGTGATAAAAAGAAGGTCACGAGATAAGAAAGCAGTGAGGCAAAAGACATAGGCTTATCCCACGAAGGTTAAGAAGCTACCCATATGTGATCCGGGATACCAAAGAAAAGGGGAGGCTTCTTAAGAACAACATAAGATTATCCCACGTGGGTAGAATATGCATGAAGCTCAATGAATTTGAGCAACTTGATAGTCCACCTGGGCATTGACCAAGTTTGACCCAACAATGTGGCATCTCAAAGGACACCTGTCGAAAGATGAAAGCGTATTTTGTCGACAAAATTGAAGTTTGTGATTGACTTTGCGGCCACATTTGCAAGCCAATAGAGTCAGAGGTCCATGTAGATGTTGAATAAGAAGATGTTTGCATGCCGATTGGAACAAGGTTTTTACATGGTAGCCAATCGACCTTGACCATCTAATTTGGATGAAGAATATGGTGTATGATGATCCCTGATGAACACAGAACAAATGTGATACACAAAAGTTGGTGGATCTCAACATGGTAGTTCATCGTATCTAGGTAGGTCGATAGAGGATGGAGAATGCATTAATGGCGACTAAGTTGTAGATGGGTGATGGGCTCGAGGAAATCAACAGAGGCAAAATCAAATTTGTTGGATAGATTAGGGTTGCTAAAAATAGCAACTTAGTATACAAAATGATCAGAAGAAAGGTTGGATGCATTTACTACATGCGACAAGTATGAGATCACACTCAGGACAAAAGATAAAATCTCCAGAGTTGTAGACCTCGTAGACAACCGACTTGAATAAAATATTCAAGATTGTTGTAGAAGAAAAATTTGATATGTACAAAGTCGATCTAATCCAGTAGTAGCTGTAATGTGATTCAACTTTAATAAGTGTGACAAAGGTAGAGAGTATGTATAGAATATACAGTGTGCTAAAGAGACTAGAATATACAGTGTGCAATGGTGAAGTTTAGAGTGTTGCTGCCAAGAGAAAATAGAGCAAGAATAGAGCATGGTCGAAGAGTAATGTTGTAACAGAGAGAAGAAGATTACCAGATAGAGGAAGGAGGAAAAACAAAAGAAAAAACTTCAGCAGGCAGAGAAAGTCATTCTCATGATATGAGAAATTTGTAAGTGTTACGAAACTCATTTGTAACAAGGCTTTATCATTGTATTCTAAACTTGAACAATCATTGCAAATATCTGAGTGGGTGCTCAAGTGCTCATTTGAGTAGGTTCTCATAAAATCAGGGGTTGGTGCTCCTTGGGTTGGTTCCCTAAACATTGTAATCAATCTTTCTTGTTAGGTTGGATTGGAGCAGTAGACTCCAACAGGATTCTCACCGAGGTTTTTCCCACATTGGGTTTTCCTCATACATCTGGTGTTATGTGATGCGCTCTTTTGTGTGTGTGTTTTTATTTGCATTACATCCTTAAAATCTGCACACTGAACTTAAAGTTTTGAAATACGCTAATTCACCCCCCCGCTCAATGTCCACTTGTGTTCTTCATGCATTTGATAGATTCAAAAATTTCTTCATTTGATAATTATTTGTTGAGCAAAATGCACTTGTTTTCTATTTATATTCAATTATAATAACTTATTAGAATCTCAACATTCAACTCATATTATTTTAGATTAATCATGCTAAGATATATGCATTTCTTTGGATTAGCCTAGACCAAGATTAGGACACTTTTATTTTCCTTTATAACTATGAATTTTATTAATTATATTTAGATAAAAATCCTTGATCATAAAATTATAGGGAAACGAAGTTAAAAAAATTAATTAATATGAGGTATATTTATAACAAATAATTGACGTAATAAAATAGTATCTAAATTTGAATATGTTTGCATCTTTAAGAATGTTTGTTGATTTGATTGTATGAAGCGCTTGAAAGATTTATTTATTAGTCTAATATCATAACTTTGATTGAAGAATTTTTCTCTCCTATGATCTAGTTATTTTTTTTATCTATGGATGTGATTACACATGATTTTTTTCCCCACATGATTTTTCTTTTGTTGCTAAAATAATTGAAACCTCTATACCTATGAAGATACCTACTTTCTACACCTAGTGATGCTTAGAAGCACATCAAGAATCCTAATGTAAAATTTTTGAATTATAAAACATCATTAACTTCAAATCAAATCTCTATGCCAATTTTAAGAAGTTGGAAGACAAAAAAGAACACAAATATAGTATCTATATATTAATGTAATTTATAAAAAGTTGCTCCTTAATAATGCTTGCAATGTGATTTCATATAATGAAATAAGCTCTTCCTTGTTTTTAAACCATAAAATAGTGTCTTAGAGCCTATCTTTAAATATGACATCTTATATGCTAAATTTGAAAATTGTGGCATACAAGAGAATAGACAACCTTTTTGGTGCAAGGATTCTCATGAAATAAGGAAAAATCATATTTAAATTTTGAATATACCCTTATGAGACTAAAATTTCCATCATATAAAATCATACATACAATCATTACAATATGAGAAATATGTTTTGATAAAAATGGATCTAAATCATTATAGCTAAAAAAAGGTGAAGGGTAATTGATTTTTAAATTATTATTTTTATTGGTAAAAGACCGAAGCGGCAAAGATTTTATATCATCAAATCAAGATTTACAAAAAAACATAGAGGTTTATCATAGCTTCAAGTTATCTGCTTAGCATTGAAAAAGAGCAAATGCAAAACTGCCCCAAAAACCACATTCCTAGCCACCACACCTATCTAGCCATATGACATGCTACAACCATGAACAAAATTACACACTATAAAATGCCTCATATGTGGGGATCGATATAGCATGCCTAATGGAAACCCTAACATAATATGGACATAGAAGAGCATACACAACATGGTATGAGAACCTCAAGCACCGACTGGTTCCTTCCCTTTATCACTGACAACATGAGCAGATGAAGTATTGGTTAGCAATGTCCATACCTGAGCCAACTTGAGAATCCATTGAAGCCACAAGACAATTTTGAATTTCCTCACCTATCTGTTCTTGTTCGGCCCCATTGGTGTCTTCATTGCCCAAGCCACCCAAGCATTCATTATACTTATACTAGAAGAACCATTCCTTCTATTCATTCATAACATCAACCACTGTTGGCATTTTTGTTGTTTATGTTGTGATTGTCATTGATGGACACACACTTGTATTGAGATCCCCTTTATATGTATGAGCTCAAGCTCAACCGGTATTTGTTCCAACCGGTATGTTGTATTCTAGTCTTTAGACTAGTGGTGATTTTGCAGAATGTGTTTCTCGGTCTGAAGCAGCATGTCGACCCCAAGCGGTTCGTAGATCCCAAGTGGTACGAGGGAGCAAAGCGGCACAACACATTCTTACTAGTCTTCATTTTTTGTCAAACCGGCAACTGGTATTCTGTATGAACCGGTAATACTTTGTGATGAGTTACCAACCGACATTTTGTGATGAGTTACCAATCCACCGATTGTTTGACGGTGCTGACACATTGACGGTGCTTTTTGTGTCGTGTTACTAAGTATGTCTAGATTCATTGAACCTAGGAAATTGTAATGTAATCCTATTGGACCAACATGAAATCAGATTCCTTTAAAAGGACATCATGTCTAGGGTTTTAAGTTGTTGCTGAAAGGGTAAATGTCGTGCTAGGGTTTAAGGTGGATGTTGAGTTGTTGTAAGAACGATCTTATCTGAGAAGATCAAGTTGTAACTGAGAGAGAGATAGAGAAGACTGAAGTAATGCTGGAGTGCATTAACTGTGAGTAATACTGGATCTAATCGAGCAGTTTGTGCTATTAGATAGATCAAACACTTGTTGATTACTCACATTTTTGACAAGTCTGTAGCCCTTAACCGGGTAGGCCTCAAAGCCTTTGCAAAATCCTCTAACAAGGTGGTTCACACTTGTGAATCTAAAATCCTCTAACAAGGTAGTCTTTAATCGGACTTATCTCCTAACAGAGATTGAGATTCCTAACAGGATCTGTTCTGGTGAAGAACATTGTAAGACCTTAACTGGTCTAACCTTAACCGGTCTGGTTTCTATTCTGTAGATAGTGAGTTGTGAGTTCCATCTCACCGTGGTTTTTCCTAGTTGGGTTTCCACGTCAAATATCTTGTGTTATGGTTGTATTGCTTTTGTGGGTGAATGCTTTATTTGCATTTTGGTTTGCATGTGTGGTAACCGGTCTGACTGTTAGACTGCTTTACTGGTTTATCTTTAGACTGTGTAAGTGTTTTAATGCAGTGATTTTTGGCATACTAATTCACCCCCCCTCTTAGTATTCATCAATTGGTATCAGAGCCTACCTTTCTATAAGTTTAACCACTTGGAAAGAGATATGGGGGAATACACCATGAGGGAACTTACTCAATGGCTCACTAAGTTTGAGCAAGCCTATGATGATCTTATGGTCAAATACAAGGCATCTCAAGAAAAAAGTAGAGAACATGCAGAGAGGTTGATGGAACTATCTAAAAGTAGTTCTGAAGATGAAGCTAACATGGAAGCCATGATTGCTGAAGTGAATAAGCTGAATGATTCAAACTCCAATCTGAGAAAGGAGTTGGAAGGACTGACTATTTGGTTTAGCCAAGAGCTTGAGAACCAGAGAAAAGCTGAAGATCTGGTAAAGGACAGAGATCATGAGATCTCCAAGTTGAAACAAGAGATTAGTGCACTGACTGCTCACCTTCATGAGAGCAGAATTGAAAAGGAAGACATGCAAGGAGAACTAAACATAGCCATCTCGGAAAATGCAAGTCTAATGGAGACAAACACTGCTATTTCCAAAGAACTCTCTGAGTCAAAGGAAATACTTGCTAAGTTTGGCAAAAGTACTGTCAAGCTAGAGCAAAAGCTTGAGTCATCTAGACTGGCACAGAATACCAATGGTCTTGGTTTTTCTAGACATGAGGAAGGAGAATCCTTAGGAACAAATGCTGAAGCATCAAAGAAGCAACCGACACTCAAAGGAAAAGGTAAGCAAAAATTCAAACCTGTTTGCTTTAACTGTCTTAAGGAAGGACACACTGCCAATGTATGTAGGAGCAAAGCCTACAATAATTTTCCATATTTTATCAACAATGTACCTAGATCCAATAAGTTCAATGGTCATTGTTATGCATGCAACAAGTTTGGGCATAGAGCATTTGAATGCAGGTCTGTGATGGATAACACTGGAAGATATCCTCAAAGGACCCAAGGAACTGGTCCTGAACCTTTTCTGAATCGGAACCGCAACCAGTTTAATGTCTTCAATCATCAGTCAAGAAGCCATGGCCATCAAGCGTCAACCAGATGGAGAGAAAATTGTATGATCTATCATGGTCATGGTCACGCTACTGCAACATGCATAAGGAAGAATGGAAACATGTACAATGGACCTTGGAAAGCAAAAAGTATATCTGATGATATACTGGTCACTCAGGAAGGAGAAATTGATGTTGAAAAAGTTCAAGGGGACATGAACAAAACCTAGAGGAAGAAACCAACAATGTTGGAAGAGAAACCGGTTTCTGCACCTAGTGTGGAAATATCGGAACCGAGAAACTAAGCCTCAAAGGCTTAGGGGGAGAAAATGGCGAAATGCTTTCGAACCCCCAGTTTACACCGGTAAAAGACCTTAATCGGTATGCAATACCTGTCGCTTGGTAGAAGACCATAAACGGTAAAAAGGCAAATTAGGGTTTACGCCCTAATAGAGGAGCATTAATGGTGGTAGGTGAGAGACATGTATAAAAGCTTATTTCAAATCATTTCTCACTATCTGTTTTCGAGCGAAGAGAAGTTTTCAAGTACAGAGCGAAGAAAAGGCGATATTGAGCTAAGGTTTCAAGAAATTGACATACCTTGAAAGATATTCAAATCTAGTTTGCAAGCGGTAGTGGGGAACACAAAGCGGTGATTTGGCAACCGACAGAGAGTGGAGTGAAGCAGAATCAGGAAGCCCTAAATTCGCATTTGAAAGGTTTTTTTCGTGTTCTTGAAATACTCTACAATGGCTTCCGCATCTCATACTAGTTCGAGTACATCCATAGAGTCAAAAAGTTTTATTTAGAGGAAGTCCAAATATAATGCTTTATCACAAGTTCTGGCTGGAGTCATAGTTGAAGAGGGAATTTCTGATTATATTGATTGCAAAATAGAAGACCTAGGGTCTTTAGCTATTCACACTTAGTTAGGTCTATTTTGCAGTAAGGACAAAAAGATCAAACCGGAGTTTAGTGTCTTAGAGAAGAAGAAATTCCATAATGCAGTATATTTTCTGGAAGATTTTACGGAGGATCACATCAGGATTATTTTGAGAAGAGTCCACAGTGACAAGATATACCTGGAGAGGACGCATGATATTACACCTCAGGCAATTCATGCAGTCATCAGTTTTTGCAACACAGGGGAAGTGCCAGCCCTGAGAAAGGTGAACAAAACTGAAATAGCCAAGCTCACCGGTTCAACCAGTGACTCACGGGGCATGACAGTTAATCCTATCAAGGATGATCTAGTGAAATACGCCTGCATAGTGATAGGCTACAGAACATTTTCAGCCAACAGGATTAATTCTGTATCTGCTGCAGCGATAAATGCCGCTTACCAGATGATAAAAGAGGATGCATCTTTTGACTTATGCACCAGTATGCAGAGGCAACTCCTGTTGAATCTAAAGGCAATCAAACATGACAATTCATTGAGGTTTAAGTTTGGACAACTACTGGTATGGTTGTTCTTCTATTTCCAAGGCTACTTTCCTGGTGTAGGAGATGTCTAGTGGTCCCCTGACTAACCGGTAACCAAATAGATAAAGGAAATCGTTCAAGCCATTGGAACCGGCTACCCTGAAGTATTGAACAAATATTTTGATGAGTTCAGAAGAAAGATGAGTCAGAGGGTAAGAATCTCAGGTGATATAGTAAAGAAATATGAAGATGACATCTGTTTCACCATTCAGGTGGACAAATGTTGAATGGAGGCTATTGAGCCTAGAATGGAGGAAGTGGAGCCAATGGACTATGAGGTTATGTATGACATTCTGGAAGGGTATGCCTCAACCCTTATTGCCTTGCCTCTTGATCCAAATTCTAAGAGGACCAGAACCTACTTGGAGAGGATTGCATCGGCTGAAGAACCATCGGTTTTAGAAAGGAAAAGAACCGGCAACAAAGAATGCCAAGGCAGTGCCTGCAGCATCGGCACCGGCTACCACTATTACTCCAAGAGTGACCAAGTGGTCATTGGCAAAGAAGAAACCAGAGGTAACACCGGAAAAAGTCTTCAAAAGAAAGAGGAAGACTAAGACAAATGAACCAGACTCCGAAGAAACTGAGTCTGATGAAAAGCTAAAGAAGGCAAGATAGACAATGAAGATGAAGAAGAATGAACCGGCAACATCTGCACCGGTAAATATTGACATCTCCTCATACAAACCTTTGACACATTTTCAAAGGATAGTTAAGAATATTAGGAGAAAATTACTTCATGATTTAGTAGATTACTATGATGATTTCAGTGATGAGGAGAAGGAGGAAATACTACAGGAAATCATTGTTTATTTGTGCAAGAATGACCTGTCGCTATCAGAGATTAAATCTTAGACATCGGCTTCTTTATTTAAAGCATTAGATAATAAATGGCGCGTTGCCATTGAAAAAGAATAGGAGATTAGGGAGAAAGTCTTTTCATAGTACTTTCCTGACCTCTCGAATTCAGAATTATTTGATGTGTTGGATCAAAATAAAGGTCTCTTCTTCACAAGGAGAAGAAGACACTGGCTGTTGGAGGGAAGAATTGATGATGTGGAAAAAGACACTCATCAGCACATGAATCATGCTATTCTAGCTCACAAAGCACAAATGGCCAACCTCCAAGCGGAAAAAAAATCGGTTATTTCCAAACCGAGTGAGGTTTTTGATGAGGAAGGAAACCTGGTGGAAGAACCAATCGACACTATCAATGTCGATGCCCTAGATGTAGAAGATGTCACTCAGGACATACCTTTTGAGGGAACTGAATAGGGGCAAAAAGCTGAACAAGGCGGTGAACAGGGTAAGGACAAATAGGAAGCAACAAAGGAATAGGAAGAGAAGAAGAAGAGGGATGAAGATGAGAAAAAGAAGAAGAGGAAGAGAAGAGAAAAGAGGAAGAGGAGAAACGAAAAGATGAAGAGAAGAAGAAGAAAGAAGATGATAGGAAGAAGAAAGAAGAAGAGGATAAGGAAGAAAAGAGAAAGAAGGAAGAGGAAGAAAAGAAGAAGAAGGAAGAGGAAGAACAGAAGAAGAAGGAAGAGGAAGAACAGAAGAAGAATAAGGAAGAGGAAGCAAAGAAGAAGGAAGAAGCAGAGAAGAAGAAGAAAGAAGAGGAAGACAAGAAGAAGATGGAAGAGGAAGAAAAGAAAAAGAAGGAAGAGAAAGAGAAAGAAGAGAAGGAGAAGAAAAAGAAAGAAGAAGAAGACAGGGAACAAGAACAGAGGAAAGAGGCAGAGAAAAGGAAGAAGGAAGAAGCAGACAAGATAGCTGAAGCAATGAAGAGCACATAGATGGAGACTCTTAAGGCAACCGGGAGCCAAGCCAAACCAGTTGCTATCTTGAGTCCTATTGATCTCCAATCTGCAAGTGAGTCTAAGCTTATGCAGAGGATCAAGGTTACCCAAGAGTGCCTTGAAGTCATTCGCAGGCAAAAGGAACATGACACAATTCAGGTGGCTGTAGACACCCTTACCGGTTTAATCCCCAGTACTAATCTTCCGGACACTGAATCATCACTAGCACAGCTCAAACTACTATGTAGTGTAGTGGATGATCAAGTGCAGAGTCTGGAAGAAGAAGTAGAGGCCAATGTCAAGAAAGAGCACCAAAAGGCTCTTAATGTTGCTCTGGTGAAAAAGATGAATGAGCTTAGGACTGAACTACTGAAAGACCAAAAGGACATAAGGAATGCCTTGGATGAGGGAAACTTGCTACTCAACAAAATCTATCAACCTCATCTATTCTATGATGATGTGCTAGCCAAGAAGCAAAAGCTTCAAATGGACTTACAGTCCTACTTGGGCACATTTAAGACACCTTATGATTCCTTTGCAGCATATGGGCAAACCGTTCACCGGTTCCAGATCCAGTCAGCCAAGATGGAGCAAGAGATCAGTACATGGTCTAGGGATTTGCAGGAGCTTCAACTAGTTTTACTTCCATGACTGCAAATTCTTCAGAAGTGTTATCTGAACCTGGATGCCCTGACAGTCACATAGGAATTGAGCATAGTAGATGTCATGGAGGAACAGGTATCCCAGATGCAAACAGAGAAGGGAGTGGCAACCTCCCTACTTGAGTCTTGGTCTCTATCCATGAAACAATTTTTGCAGGACTATAAATCGGTTTTTGACAAGTATTATTCATTATTGTCATAAACTTATATATATATATATATATATATATATATATATATATATATATATATATATATATATATATATATATATATATATATATATATATATATATATATATATATATATGGAAACAGGGTTATTCAGCGATACTTTGTCATTGTTGGCAAAGGGGGAGAAGTATCTGGTTTTTGGTTTTAAAATTTTGATCTTTTGACATAGGGGGAGAAGTATCTGGTTTTGAAATTTTGATTTATGCTTAGATATATGCTATATGCTCTGATGTCTCAATGATTATGCTTTGTATGCAAAATTGCTATACACTGTGTTGATTAAGGGATAGTGTATATGCTTAGGGGGAGCAATTTTGTTAATGACAAGTTTTTGTTGTAAAACACTTAGATGTCAAAATTTTATTTTCCTAAGTGTTGCCATCAATGCCAAAGGGGGAGATTGTTGGAATTTTTGTTGTTTATGTTGTGATTGTCATTGATGGACACACACTTGTATTGAGATCCCCTTTATATGTATGAGCTCAAGCTCAACTGATATTTGTTCCAACCGGTATGTTGTATTCTAGTCTTTAGACTAGTGGTGATTTTGCAGAATGTGTTTCCCGGTCTGAAGCGGCATGTCGACCCCAAGCGGTTCATAGATCCCAAGCGGTACGAGGGAGAAAAGAGGCACAACACATTCTTACCAGTCTTCATTTTTTGTCAAACCGGCAACCGGTATTTTGTATGAACCGGTAATACTTTGTGATGAGTTACCAACCGTCATTTTGTGATGAGTTACCAATCCACCGATTGTTTGATGGTGCTGACACATTGATGGTGCTTTTTGTGTCATGTTACTGAGTATGTCTAGATTCATTGAACCTAGGAAATTGTAATGTAATCCTATTGGACCGACATGAAATCAGATTCCTTTAAAAGGACATCATGTCTAGGGTTTTAAGTTGTTGCTGAAAGGGTAAATGTCATGCTAGGGTTTAAGGTGGATGTTGAGTTGTTGTAAGAACGATCTTATCTGAGAAGATCAAGTTATAACTGAGAGAGAGATAGAGAAGACTGAAGTAATGTTGGAATGCATTAACTGTGAGCAATACTGGATCTAATCAAGCAGTTTGTGCTATTAGATAGATCAAACACTTGTTGATTACTCACATCTTTGACAAGTCTGTAGCCCTTAACCGGGTAGGCCTCAAAGCCTTTGCAAAATCCTCTAACAAGGTGGTTCACACTTGTGAATCTAAAATACTCTAACAATGTAGTCTTTAATCGGACTTATCTCCTAACAGAGATTGAGATTCCTAATAGGATCTATTCTGGTGAAGAACATTGTAAGACCTTAACTGGTCTGGTTTCTATTCTGCAGATAGTGAGTTGTGAGTTCCATCTCACCGTGGTTTTTCCTAGTTGGGTTTCCACGTCAAATATCTTGTGTTATGGTTGTATTGCTTTTGTGGGTGAATGCTTTATTCGCATTTTGGTTTGCATGTATGGTAACCGGTCTGACTGTTAGACTGCTTTACCGATTTATCTTTAGACTTTGTAAGTGTTTTAATGCAGTGATTTTTGGCATACTAATTCACCCCCCCTCTTAGTATTCATCACCCACAACATCTAAAAATCCATCAGGGGTAAAGTAAGCCCATCAATCTTTTAAGAAAGTTTAAATACCTCCAAATTATAGGCTTCCTGATGTCAAATGTCTCTTCATCCCAAATTGTGAGAATTGGGAGCCTAGGGACTACCGTCCAGTATGCATGACAACAAAGTAATGGATAGGATATAGAATTGTGAGATTCTTATCCACATTATGCAGAATTCAGTCTAGATCTTCCAAAAAGGGATGACTAAAAACCCTGCTACAAAGTATGGAATTGTGAGAATCCTATCCATATTGTGCAACATTCTGTCCAGATCCCCCAAAAAGGAATGATTGAAAACCCTGCTACAAAGCTCCATAGCCCCAATTTTTTGCTCATCAACCATCAAAATAGTAGCTAAAAACATTATAGGAATATTATTGTTAACTCTATATCTATGATTGGCCCAGATAAACTCACCACCCAAAATTTTCTTGACGGTGTGTATGAAGAGCCTATGAGAATGATTGAGCATCTCTCCTAGTCACTTATTTGTCATTGGACCCAAGAAGGACATTTGTCTTTTATCCACTATGAACCTAATAAGAAAATCCATTGGAGTCGGAAGCAAGAGGCAGGGAGCAGAAATGATAATAGAAACCATAGCAAAGAACGAATTTCATTCTTGTCGAGGACATTTATTTATAGAAAAGAGCTTTTTGATGGTCCTTGAATCTCGAAGAGATGGATCATAAAATCTCTATAATGGCCGCATGTGGATAGGACCATTCATCCTTTTAGCTAGTTGAGGTGGCTAGTGATTAACTAACTCCAAGTACTTTCATAAAGATTTCCTTTTGATCTCATGCAATGCAAGCTATCGGTCATGTCACCAAAATAATGATTTGAAATATGACTCATTAATGAAATGATGTGACCAATATTGTAGTAGCTCGGTGGCATCTTAATCCAAGTTTGAGTCCACGAAGGGTAACAACAAGACATCAACTACTAGCCACCAAAGCATGTGAAATATCACCACCCCCTAACACCAGTTATGTGAATTGCCTTACAAAATGAAGATTACTCTAATGGGCCTATTTTTGCCAAAGATGAGGCCATCAAAAGTCATGTTTGCTAATTTATCTGCAACCACATTTCCTTCACAAAAAATATGATTGATGCTAAAATCTTAAAAGAATTATAAAATTTCCAGAGTCCTATCCTAATGGTATGATGAAAGAATAAGTATTTGATAGAATACTGAGAGGGGGGGGGGGTGAATCAGTATATTGAAAAACTAATACAAAGTTCCCAATCTCAAATTCAGTCACATAAAGTAAACATATCTCAGTTAAGATCAATATTAATAAGAATACTTGACATCAACCAGTTTAATTGTTATGACAACTTAACAATAAACAACTTCAATCTTGTAAACATAAAAAATGCTTAATCATAACTCAACATATTCATCTCTCAATGCTTCTCCTTATCATGCCTTATCAGAAGTTAATCAAATCAACAAATAAGACCATAACCACAAAATCATTCACCACTTGACACAAATGTTTATACTTGGAAAACCCAAATAGGTAAAAACCATGGTGAGATGAGACTCACGAGGATAGCTATCTGAACTCTTCTGAATTTCAGCTTGTTAGGAGCCAAGCCTGTTAAATCTTTACAATAAGTTGTTAAGAACTAATTCCGGTTAGGAATCACCCGGTTAAGGGATTTACAAATATGCCTTGATGAAAAGCACAATACCCTATTAGGAGTAACCTCATTGGAGGATTTAAGAATCCAAGCTAATGGACCACCTTGTTAGAGGATTTAATGAGTAACCATGCTTGTTAGAGCTTACCCGGTTAAGGGATTTCACTTTTGTTGTAATTGTTTGAAAACAACAGGTTTTCTTGATCTGTCTAAGTAGCACTACATTTGCTTGATGAGATCCTTCTTAATCTTCAATCCACCTTACTCAAAGTGCAGATCCATTCACTGGTTAGGCAACTACACACTCAATATGTTTCTATCAATCTTGCCAACCACCTTTACAAACAACTTCATTGACCTTAAAAACAAATCAATTAGGTCAGTAACACAACAAAAACCTAATTCTCATCATCAAGATTACAAACAAGTCGGTACAATCTTGACTGTTAGAAATCATGACAATCTCTTCACATTCTTCAAGAAAATTCCAACTGCTCCATGATCACCGCTTCATCAGACTTTCTAACTCATCACGCATTGTGCATTAGATGCAATCCACTTTTCTCCTTCCCTAGACAAAAACAAACGTGCCAAAACAATTTGAACTTATCCTTATACAATGATCACACGTGTCTCCACCATTACCGTTTATCAAATAATAAACTAACAAACTTGATCGGTTAGGGTTTAATAGCTGACAGGGTTTACCGGTTAGATTGCTTAGAAAGGTTTAACCCTTTACACCGGTTCACTGGTTCAACTCACAAACTTTACATATTGGTTTACAACATTTTCCACAAAGCTCTTCTTACTGGTTACTAGCCAATATCAAAAACAACAATATCAACAATAACATGAATACCATTACTGGTTCAATTGACATCAATGACAACATATCATTAATGCAATCTCTATGCAAAAAGCCAACAAACTAAAAATGCCAACAATCTCCCCCTTTGGCATTGATGGCAATACAAATATCAACACCTCTGATTGTTGTTGAGATTGGTGAATAGGAATCATGGTTTACATTACCAAGTATTCACCTTGTTGTTGTTTGTCTTCAGCCCATTGCTGGTTCACCTAAATAGACACATAATTCTTCTCCACAATCACATAATTCTTCTCCCCCTTTGACAACAATGCCAAAGTGAAAGTAAAAAGAAAATGTAATTCTGCTCTCCATGTGCATCAACATCATTCTGCAACTTGATGCTCTCCCTGTGGAATACATCCACTTCTTCATCAATCCATGTAAATTTCTGCAAGTGGTTCAGGGACTGATGCAATCAACATCATGCTCAACTAATGTCATGAAGAGGGACAACCCCCAATTGACTTCTAAGATAATCGAAAGTGGTCTTAGGTAGAGGTTTCGTAAAGATATCTGTAAGCTGCTCCTTGGTAGAAACATGCTCCAATAAAAAATCTTTACTTTGAAAATTTTCCCTCAAGAAGTGATATTTCAATTCAATGTGCTTAGTCCTTGTGTGCAAAACAAGATTTTTTGAAATGTTTATTGCACTTGTATTATCACACAAAATCTTTATTGGTTTTGAGATTTCCATCTTCAAACCTTCCAAAATGTGTCTCATCCACATAGCTTGTGTGCAATTCATATAAGCTGCTACGTACTCATCTTCAACAGTAGATTGTGATGTACAACTCTAGTTTTTACTACTCCATGAAACTAGCCTTCCTCTTAGAAAGAATGCTCCACCGTCAATATTTCCTACCCAATCAACATCTGTGTATGCTTTTAAATCAAAATTTCCACCATATGGATACCAGAACCCATAGTCAACAATACCTTTCAGATATCTAAAAATTCTTTTGGTTGCCATCAGATGTGCCTCCTTTGGATTCTTCTGAAATCTAGCAATAATACCAACTGCATGGGTAATATCCGGTCGATTGTGAATAATATAGTGTAGTTTGCCAATCATTTACTTGTATTATTTTTCATCTACATACTTAGATGCATCTTCTTTGGACAATTTACTACCTGTAACCATTGGGGTTCCAACTGGTTTACAGTCACTCATACTGAAAGTCTTCAAAACCTCTTTCACATACTTGGTTTGAGTAATGAAAATACCATTCTTCATTTGCTAGATCTATAAGCCTATGAAAAAATTTATTTCCCCTACTAATGACATCTCAAATTCATTCTTCATTTCATCTACAAAACAATTACTCATGTCATCATTACCTCCAAATATAATGTCATCTACAAATACTTCACTGACCAGTATTTTATCTCCTTCAGACTTGAGATAAATGTTGTTGTCATCACTAGTTCTAGCAAAGCCTATTTTCATCAGATGAGTGTGAAGCCGTTCATACCATGCTCTGGGTGCCTGCTTTAATCCATACAAAGCTTTATGCAATTTTCATACCATGTCTTCCTTTTCTGTCAATGCATAACCATTAGGTTGCTCTATATAAACCTCTTCTTCTATTATCCCATTCAATAATGCAGACTTAACATCCATCTAGTATACTGTGATCTTCTTATGATCTGCAAATGCAAGCAATGTTCTGACACCTTCCAGTCTTGCTACTGGTGCAAAATTTTCTCCATAATCCTCTCCTTCTTCTTGCACATAGAGTAAGTGTGTGTCCATCAATGACAATCACAACATTATCAAAATGCCAACAATCTCCCCCTTTGCAATTGATGGCAACACTTGGGAAAATTTTGACAACAAAAATATGCCAAAAGCAAAATTACTCCCCCTAAGCATATACACTATCCCTTTTTACAGAAATTACAATGTATACTACTCCCTTAAAGAGGTAACATGAAAGTATACATAACATTCACCAAAATTTTAAATACTACTCCCCCTTTGCCAACAATGACAAAGTAATGTAGAATAACCCCTATTTCTCATTATCATTAAAAAGTGAGTAAATGTTTATGACAATAAGGAATGAAACTTATCCAAAACAGATTTAAAATCCTGCATAAAAGTTTTCATGGCTAATGACTATGACTCAAGTAATGAGGTAGCAACCTCACTTTCAGTCTGCATCTGAGATACCTGTTCTTCCATGGCATCAATGGTACTCATCTCTTGAGTTACCCTTAAGGCTTCTAGATTGAGAAAGCACTTTTGAAGAATTTGCAGTTTGGGTAATAAGACCAGTTGAAGCTCCTGCAAATCTCTTGACCGATTGTTGATCTCCACTTCTATCTTGGCAGACTAAAGTTGATAACGATGAATTGTTTGCCCATATGTAGTGAAGGAATCATATGGCATCTTGAAGTTGCTTATGTATGCCTGCAAATTTGATTGGAGTTTATCTTTTTGTGTGAGCACATCATCACAAAATAGATGGGGTTGGTTGATTTTGCTCAACAATAGTTTTCCCTCATCCATATCAACACTTATATCCTTCTGTTGTTTCAGAAGTTGAGACTGAAGCTCATTCAATTTCTTGACTAAGGAAGTGTTGAGTGCCTTTTCATGCTTCTTCTTTTCATTTGCTTCAACAACATCTTCTAGGCATTGTACCTGGTCCTCTATAATGCTACACAGAAGTTTCAGCTTGGACAGAGAGGAATTAGTATTGGGGAGGTTAGTACCGGGAATCAAACTGGTAAGGGTGTCAACCACAGTGTGAATGAAATTTTGTTCCTTCTTCCTCCTTAATGCTTCCAATCTTTCCCGTGCAAGATTTATGCTTTGAAGCAGCTTCGATTGATCTGCAGATTGGAAATCAATAGGATTGGCGATGTCAACTGGTTTGGCTTGACCACCGATTGCCTTGGGAGTCTCCGCTTGTTTGGATTTCTTTGTTTCCTTCTCCTCTGCTGCTCTTTTCTTTTATTCTTCTTTCTTCTTTTGTTCCTCTTCTTATTTCTTCTTTAGTTCTTCCTTCTTCTTATCTTCTTCCTGCTTTTTCTTTTCTTCCTCCTTTTTCTTATCTTCTTCCTACTTTTTCTTTTCTTCCCACTTTTTCTTTTCTTCCTCCTTTTTCTCCTCTTCTTTCTTTTTATCCTCTTCTTTCCTCTTCTCCTCTTCTTTTCTCTTCTCTTCTCCTCTTCTCTTCTCTTCTTCTTGTTTCCTCTTGACTTCCTCTTTCTTTTTCTCTTCCTCTTTCTCTGCTTTCTCTTTATCAGCCTTTTCCTTGTCCTGTTTCTCCTTCTCTACTTTTTCTTTATCATGTTTCTCCTTCCCTGTGTCCGAAGTGACATCTTCAACATCCAATGCATCCACATCAATAGTGTCAACCTATTCTGTAACTCTTTCTCCTTCACCATCAAATACCTCATCCGATTTGGCTGATGATAGGTTAGGTTCTTGTTCAGCCTTCATATTGGCCTTAGACACTTGATGTAATCTAACAACAACTTTTGCATGTAGATGGGTGTCCTTCTCTACTTCAGAAGTTCTACCTTCTAGCAGCCTGAGTCTTCTTCTTCTCATGAAGAAGAGACCTTTATTCTTGTCCATTATCTCAAACAATTCTGAATTAGAGGCATTGGGAAAGTATTAAGCAAAGACTTTTTCCCCTATTTCCCGTTCTTTCTCAATGGCAATGCGCCATTTATTGTCAAAAAAATTGTATAAAGAATCAGGTGTGACCAATCTGATTTTAGATGGCGACCGATCATTGACACACAAATATCTAATAACCTCTTGTTCAACTTCTTCTTTTTAATTATCAGAAAAATCATCAATATATTCTTTTAAGTCATCAAGCACCTTTCTCTTAATATTCTTTAAAGTCCTTTGACAATGTGTCATAGTCTTATAAGAAGAGATGTCTATATTTACCGGTGCTGATGATGCAGGTGCATTACCAGTAGATTTTGCCTTCTTGCTTGATTGCTTGGTTTTCTTAGGCTGTACTTCTGGTTCAGTATCCTCAGACTCCGGTGAGCTATTTTTGATCTTCTGCTTCCTCTCAAATACTTTAGTGGGAGTAACTTCCAGTTTCTTCTTTGCAGGTGACCGGTTGGTCACTTTTGGACTTGTTGAGGTAACCGGTGCTAATACTGATGGCACTGTCTTGCCCTTTTTCACTATAGGATTTTCAACCGGTGTTGCACTCTCTAAGTAGGTGTCGGTTCGCTTTTTCTTTGCATCTAAAGGTGAGGCAAGCAGGGTAGAGGCATACCCATCCAACATGTCATACATTACTTCATACCCCATAGGTTCTACTGCTTCCTTTCTTGGCTCTACCACTTCCATTATGCATTCATCTACCTTATGATAAAGCATATGTCATCTTTATATTTCTTTACAATATCTCCAGAAATCCTCATCCTCTGGCTCATTTTTCACTTGAATTCATCAAAATATTTATTCAGAACCTCAGGATATCCGGCTCCCACAGCTTGGAGACTTTCCCTAATTTTCTTAGTGACCGGTTGGTCAGCAAACCATTGAATACCACTAACTCCCAGGAAATAGCCTTGAAAGTAGAAAAATAGGCTGACCAAAAGTTGTCCAAATCTAAACCTTAGTGCATTATCCCATTTGATGGATTTCAGGTTCAATAGCAGTTGCTTCTACAAATAGGTACACAAATCAAAAGAGGCATCTTCCTTAATCATTCTGTAGGTGACATTTACTGCAACAACGGGGACAAAGTTTATTTTGTTGGCATAAAACACCCGGTAGCCAATCACCAAGCAAGCATACTTAACCAAATCATCTTTGATGGTGTTGACAGTCATTCCTTGTTGGTCGCTCAGAGAACTGGTGAGTTTTGTCATTTCAGTTTTAATGACCTTCGTTAGAGCCAACACCTCTCCATTGTTACAGAAACCGGTGACAACATGAATTGCTTACGGTGTAATATCATGGGACCTTTCGAGATACATTTTATCACCATGCACTCCGCTCAAGATGATGCGGATGTGATCTTCAGTGAACTCTTCCAGAAAATAAACAACATTGTGAAGTTTCTTCCTCTCAAGCATGCTATATTCAGGTTTGATTCTCTTGTCATCCCCACAGAACAAACCTAGCTGGGAATGGATCACTAGGGATCCTAGGTCTTCCAATTTACAATCAATAAATCTTGAAATATCTTCCTCAACTATGACTCCAGTGGGTATCTGGGATAGGGCATTGTATTTCATCTTCTTTTGAATAAAATCCATTGAGTCTACAGTTGCACTAGAACTGGAGTGCGATGCAGAAGCCATGATTAAATGATAGACAAAAATTTCAAGAAAATACCTTCACACTTTGAAATTAAGGGTTTTGCAATGTTGCTTACAATACACCACTTCACTTGTTGGATTACCGCTTGGTGTTCTTCACTTGATTGATTGAAAAATGATCTCTAGATTCTTCTACAAGATTTTGAATTCACTTTGAATCGCTAGACGAATCACTCTTATCGCTCTGCACTTGAAAATTCTTCACTCGAAAACAGATAATTGAAAATAGCGTCAAAATACCTTTTAAACAATCTTTCACCTACCATAATAAATGCTCCACCACTAGGGTACAAACCCTAATTTTTCCTTTTACCGCTTCAAAAAATTCTATCGATTTCTAGGTAATGTATACCAGTTAAGGTCTTTACCGATATAAATCAGGGGTTCAAATATTTCACCGATATGCTTCCCCTAAGATTTTCTGAGGCTTAGTTTGCCGATTCAGAGACTTCCACACTAGGTGCATAAACCGGTTCATCCTGAGATACTTCTTTAGATTTCTTTTTCCAAGTTTTGTTCATTTATGCTTGAACAGTTTCAACATCAATCTTCCCTTCTGGAGTGACCGGTATATCATCCGATAGGTTCTTTCTCATTTTGCAGGTTCTTGCAGTGTGTCCCGGTTTGTTGCAATGATAACATATCATTCCAGGTGTTCTCCAAGGTCCATTATTCATACTACCATTCTTCCTTCTGCATGTTGTAGTGGTGTGACTACTACCATGATAGATCAAACAGGTTATTCTCTAACCAGTTGCTGCTTGATAGCCACCTGACCGATGGTCATAGGTATTATACCGGTTGCGATCCTGATTCACAGAGGGTTCTAGAACAACTCCTTGAGTCCTTGGAGGATATCTCCCAGTGTTGTGCAAAACAGACCTACATTCAGATGCTCTATGTCCAAACTTGTTGCATGCATAGCAGTTTCCATTAAATCTATTGGATCTAGGCTTATTGTTTAGAAACTAAGGAAAATTATTGTATGTCTTTCTTCTACACACATTAGCAGTATGTCCTTCTTTGAGACAATTAAAGCAAACAGGTTTAAACTTTTGCTTACCTTTATCCTTTGATGTTGGTTGCTTCTTTGATGCTATATCTTTTGTTCCAGAGGTCTCACCTTCCTCATATCCAGAGAAACCAAGTCCAGTGGTATTCTTTACCGGTTTTGCTGATTCAAGCCTTTGCTTTAACTTAGCAATACTCTGATTGAATTTGGCAAGTATCTCCTTTGCGTCAGTAAGTTCTTTGGAAATAGAAGCATTGGATTATTTCAAGGTTGCATTCTCAAAAAGAGCCATGTTTAGTTCACCTTGCATTTCTTCTTTTTCCACTTTACTCTCTTGGAGATGAGCGGTAAGGGCATTGATTTCTTGCTTCAGCTTGGAGATCTCAGTATCTTTTTCTTTTACCAGATCTTCAACTTTCCTTCGGTTCTCAAGCTCTTGACACATTCTGATAGTCAGTCCTGCTAGTTCCCTTCTTAGGTTGGCATTAGATTCATTCAGTTTTTCAACTTCTTCAACTAGGGCATCCATGTCTGCTTCATCATAAGAACTATTTTCAGTAAGCTCCATTAGTTTCTCAATATGCTCTCTTCTTTTGGCCAAAGAGGCTTTATACTTGACTTTGAGTTCATCATAAGCTCTCTCAGTCTGAGTGAGATGATGAGTAAGTTCCCTCATAGTGTATTCCCCCATATCTCCTTCCGAGTGGTTAGACTTATAGAAAGGTTGGCTCTGATACCAATTGATGAATACTAAGAGGAGGGGTGAATTAGTATACCAAAAAACACTAAACTCAAACTTCTAAATAGCTTAGCAGATAGCCGGTGTAACAGATTCACTAATAAATTGGTTAAGATAAATGCAAACCAAATAGAAAATAAAGCATTCACCCAGAAAACAACAATCACCATAACACAAGATATTTGACGTGGACATCCAAATGGGAAAAACCACGGTGAGCAGAAACTCACAAGTAACTATCTGCAAAGTAGAAACCAAACCGGTTAAGGTCAGACCAGTTAAGGTCATACAATGTTCTTTACCAGAACAGATCCTGTTAGGAATCCAGATCTTTGTTAGGAGATAAGTCCTATTAAAGACTACCTTGTGAGAGGATTTGAGATCCACAGTTGTGAACCACCTTGTTAGAGGATTTACAAAGGCTTTGCTAGGCCTACCCAGTTAAGGGTTTCAAACTTGTCAAAGATATGAGTAATCAACAAGTGGGTGATCTAGATACTAGCATAGTATGCTTGGTTATATCTTTGATAGCTCATTGTTAATGCACTTTAGCATTACTTCAGTCTTTAGTATCTCAACACTCTACACAGACTTAATCTTCTTCTACAAAGATCGTACATAACCTTATCTATCTCACATACACATATATCTCTCATACATACAAACCCTAGACATGATGTTCTTATAAAGGAGTTTGATTTCATGTCAGTCCAATAATATTAGATTATAAGTTCCTAGGTTCAGTGCATCTAGACACATTTGGTAACACGACACAAAATCACCGCCAAAGTGTCGGTGGATAATAACTCATCACAGAAATATTGGTTGGTAACTCATCACAGAGTAATACCGGTTCATACAATTTACTGATTACCGGTTGTCAAAATGAAGACTGGAAAAATGTTAACTACCACTTTGTTCCTTCATACCACTTGAGATCCTCGGACCGCTTGAGGTCTTCATACCACTTTGGGTCTTCAGTCAATTTGTGACCGGTAACATCTTTTGCAAAACACTGATAGTCTAAAGACTATAATACATAATACTGATTGGAACAATTACCAGTTGAGCATAACTCATACATCAAGAAAGTGTACACAAAGCAAGTGTGTGTCCATTAATGACAACTACAACACCATCTTCGTTCAACTTATTTCTGAACACCCATTTAGTACCTTTAACATTCTTGTTTACCGGTCAGGGTACCATGGTCCAAGTGTTGTTTTTCTCAATTTGATCTAACTCCTCCATAGATTTCACCCAAAGATCATCACCAAATGCCTCCTTAGCACTTCTAGGTTCAAAGGTGGAGATCATGCAAGAGTTCTCTCTTATTCTCCTTCTAGTTAGTACACCGACATCCTTATCCCCAATTATTTGTTCAGAACTATGATTCAGTCTCACATACCTAGGGATAACATGATCATTCTCTTCAAGTTCAGCTTCTTCATTATCATCTTCCTCTAAATTTATTTGTTTCGACTGAACAAGTACATCAGGATTTGCTTTGCCGATTTTTTATTTGACAGTTTCAAGTTCCAAAAGAAAAATGAAAGGATCTTCATCCTTCTTCTCATAATTGGTTCCTTCTGAAACTTTAGGACATTCATCTACATGAACATCAACACTCTCAACAATTTTTTGTGTCTAGTTGTTGAAGCATTTATAGGCCTTACTCTTGGTGGAATAGCCAAGAAATATGCCTTCATCACTCTTAGCATCAAACTTGCTTATGTAATCACCTCTTTCAATAAAACATTTGCTTCCAAATATCTTAAAATAGCTAACATCAGGTGATATCCCATACCAGTATTCATATGGGGTCTTGTCCTTACCTCGTTTCACCAAAACTTGGTTCATTATGTAAACAGTTGTTCTTACAGCTTCTTTCCAAAATATTTTTTCTACACCTCCTTGAATCAATATAGTCCTAGCAACTTCAACCACTGACCTGTTGTTTCTCTCTACTATACCATTCTATTGTGGTGTCCTTGGTGCAGAAAGCTTCCGCTTGATACCATTATTATCAGAATACTTAGTGAACTCCAACAAAGTGAATTCACCGCCTTGATTTGTTCTTAGACATTTTATCTTTTTGCCACTCTCTTTCTTAGCTAAGGCTCTTAATGCCTTGAATTTACCAAAAGCTTCACTCTTATCCTTCAAGAATGTGACCCACATCATCCTTGAACAATCATCAGTGAAGATCATGAAGTATTTGTCACCTTGAATGCTTCTTGTTCTTATTGGTCCATATAGATCTGTATGATCCAAATCTAACAAGTGCTCTGCTAAGAAGGACTTGCTCTTGAAAGTTGAAGAAGTCATCTTTCCTAGCTAACATTCTTTACAAAGAGTATTAACTAGTTTGTCTAGTTGAGGCAGACCTCTTACTGTCTTAGACTCGCTTACTTTAACAATATTGTCAAAATTTATATAAGAAAATCTCCTATGCCAAAGCCCGCTATCATCTAATTTTGCAATCAAATAGTTGCTAACTTTAGGATTGAGATGAAATAGATTACCTTTGGTTTGTTTCTCGGTGGCAATCAATTCACCTTTGTTGTCAAAGATTTTGCACATTCCATTTCTAAGCTTCAGTGGGTATCCTCTGTCATTAAGTTGTGCCACACTTAAAAGATTGTGCTTTAGGCCTTCAATGCAATAGACATTTTCAGCACTGCTCTTCCCATTAAGAGAAATAAATCCCTTACCTTTAACCATATAGGGTGAGTCATTGCCAAATCTGTCAACACCGCCATCAAATTCCTTCAAGGAAAGAAATTTGCTCTGATCACCGGTCATGTGATGTGAACAACCACTATCAATGATCCAATCATCAGAGTTATCCATTCTGGATACTAGTGCCTTTCGATCTTATATTTCTTCCTTAATAGCTACAAACACAATATCTTCACTAGCATCATCATCAGATTCTTCATCAATAATACCACCATCAATAGCTACAAGACAATATCTCTTGCCTTTACCCTTATACTTCTTAAATTTATCTGTCTTGTATTCATTTTCACCATTAGGTCAATTAGCTACTATATGATGAATCTTGTTGCATGCAAAACATTTTAAAGGTAGCTTACCTCTATATTTACTAGTGCCTCTAGGCAGTCATTTTGCCAACAATGCTTCAAGTTCCACTAAGTTGTCTTCATCATTAGCATCTCTGCTAGATCTAGATTCATAACTATGACTAGTATCTCTACTTCTTCTCACAAATGAGTTAGAGACAGAAGCTCTGAATGCAAATTCAGATTTCTATACACTACCATCATAGCCATTTAGTTGAAAAGTAGTAAGTTTGCCAATAATAGAGTCAAGAGTTACCTTTGTCTAGTCAATGGATTTCAGCTCCTGAATAGTTACAACTCGGATAGCATAGACTGATAGTAGGGTTCTCAGTACCTTATTGATTACTGTGGCATCTTCCACTTTCCCTCCTGCACTCTTTATCTCTCCACTATCTCTTTAATCCTTTGACCATACTACTAGATATTCTCACCTTTAGACATTCTCATGTCGTCAAACTTTCCTCTTAAACTCTTCTCTTTGGCAATCTTAACATGTTCATCACCTCTATAAATCTCTTCAAGATTTTTCCATACTTCATATGGAGTTTCAAGACCATGAACATCTACATATTCAACATCAGACAAGGAACTGATAATAGCCTCTAATGCTTGGTGATTTTCTTGTTGTTCTTTCTTCTGATCATCAGTTATGATCTCAATACTGACTACCAAGACTCTTAATGTAAATCTTCATTTTGTCACTCCATATTCTATAGTTATCTTTGTTGAACTTCAGACCTTCTTTCTTCATCATGATCTAGAAGATCTTTTCCTCAAGCTCTTAGGCGTTTAGATTAAGAGGACTTGAGATGCTCTAATACCAATTGATGGTATGATGAAAGAATAAGTATCCGGTAGAATAATGAGAGGGGGAGTGAATCAATATATTGAAAAACTGATACAAAGTTCCCAATCTCAAACTCAGTCACACAAAGTAAACATATCTCAGTTAAGATCAATGTTCATAAGAATACTTGACATCAACCAGTTTAACTATTATGACAAATTAACAGTAAACAACTTCAATCTTGTAAACATCAACAATGCTTAATCATAACTTAACATACTCATCTCTCAATGCGTCTACTTATCATGCCTTATCAGAAGTTAATCAAATCAACAAATAAGACCATAACCACAAAAGTATTCACCACTTGACACAAATGTTTATACGTGGAAAACCCAAATAGGTAAAAACCACGGTGAGATGAGACTCATAAGGATAGCTATCTAAACTCTTCTGAAGTTCACCCTGTCAGGAGCCAAGTTTGTTAAAGCTTTACAATAAGTCCCGTTAAGAACTAATTCCAATTAGGAATCACCCGGTTAAGGGATTTACAAATATGCCTTAATGTAAAGCACAATAACCTGTTAGGAGTAACCTCATTGGAGGATTTAAGAATCCAAGCTAATGGACCACCTTGTTAGAGGATTTAATGAGTAACCAATCTTGTTAGAGCTTACTCGGTTAAGGGATTTCATTTCTACTGTAATTGTTAGAAAACAACAGGTTTTCTTGATCTGTCTGAGTAGCACTACATTTGCTTGATCAGATCTTTCTTAAGCTTCAATCTGCCTTACTCAAAGTGCAGATCCATTCACTGGTTAGGCAACTACACACTCAACAGGTTTCTATCAATCTTGCCAACCACCTTTACAAACAACTTCATCGACCTTAAATATAAATCAATTAGGTTGGTAACACAAAAAAAACCTAATTCTCATCATCAAGATTACAAACAAGTCGGTACAATCTTGTCCGTTAGAAATCATGACAATCTCTTCACATTCTTCAAGAAAATTCCAACCGCTCCATGATCATTGCTTCATCAAACTTTGTAACTCATCATGCGCTGTGCATTAGATGCAATCCACTTTGCTCCTTCCCTAGACAAAAACAAACGCACCATAACAATTTGAACTTATCCTTATATAATGATCACACATGTCTCCATCATTACCGCTTATCAGATAATAAACCAACAAACTTGATCAGTTAGGGTTTAACAGTTGATAGGGTTTACTGGTTACATTGCTTAGAAAGGTTTAACCCTTTACACCGGTTCATCGGTTTATCTCACAAACTTTACATACCGGTTTACAACATTTTCCATAAAGCTCTTCTTATCAGTTACTAGCCAATATAAAAAACAACAATATCAACATTAACATGAATACCATTACCGGTTCAATTGACATCAATGACAACATATCATTAATGCAATCTCTATGCAAAAATCTAACAAACTCAAAATGCCAACATATCCAATAAAGATCTCAGTCTCCAATTTGGAGTTACTCTGGTTTTGAGTGCATTAACCACTATTGTTGAATCACTCTCAATTTCAATCTCTAAATCTTTGCATAACATACCCTCATTCAAAGCCTTGAATTCTACTATTTTGTTGGCATCCTATATTAATGGGATTACAAATATTGCAACCACTATGTTGTCCCATAGATGCACTATACCTCTAGTCCCCAATATCCTTGAATTTCCATTTGAAGCTCCATCAAAGTTTAGTTTGAACCAACCAACTTGAGAGGGTTGCCAAGAACATGTTTTCCTCTCTTTCTTTCTTAGTTCCGCACATGGGGGCTTCACTAGATAGGCAATATTATATCATGTGCATTCATATTGGGGGGTTTAATATCTCAAAAAATAAACTCAATATATTGTCTATTTGGTGAAAATAGGGGTTTTTTCTTTCAGCCTATTAAAAAATGCAATATATGGTCAAAATAGAGGGGGTTTTTAATCTGGGTTGTGTATTGGGAGGGGTGACAAAAAAGAATTTTAGGGCAATATGTTTTGAAAATAGAGGGATTATTTAGTATGCCATGAACACACGTGTTATAATCCAAGTTCACTAAGTGAAGCCCCCCTGGTTCCCCACCCTTACCAAAGAAGGGAGGAATCTTCAAACCACCCCAACCCTTCTTGATGCAATTGTCCCATTCAGTGAAACGTAGACATTTTGACAAGTGAGTATAATTATCACTATTAACAACCTCCATAATGGTAATCTCATCTTTATTAACAACAATTCTTTGTCCATAGCCTTATAAAAGTAGAATATGCAACCCTAAAGAAACCCTAAAGGGATAAAGTGTATCTAATTATTAAATACCTACCATATTTATTATTAAATGCCTAAGTTTTAGCTTAAGCGTAGAGTATAATAGAGTAATAATTAAATAAATAATTATTAGCTAATACGTGATAACTCTAACACCCCCACTTAAGATGAACTTAGGGAGAAGCTAAAAAACTAAATGTATGAAGCGAAAATGCAACTATATGATGAAAGCAAATTTGAGTCTCGACAATAAGGCCTGATGAGGTACCCAATCACAACCAAATCTCTATAAATCGGAGAATAATTGTCGATCTGAAGAACCTCCACTAAAATAGAAGATGATCAAGTAGAGAAGACTGTAATATGCATGAGTGCCCTCAAATAAAACTACTCAAATCAGATGGAAAACAAAGGCAAACAACTGAACTCGCAGATACAGATGGAAAAAAACACCAAATTCTGAAGAGATGATCAATCAAAGATGGAAGGTTGCCTCCAAAAATAGGAATGAAAGAGTGTCCATATGGTAAATGATCCATCTCACCAAAATGCATAGGTAACTAGCCATCGCATCTGCCTAGTAAATAGGAACAAATACTGAATACATAGGTCACTCCAACGAACCAAAGAAGTAGTAGCACCAACTATAGAATCCCCCATAATGCTAACAAGGGAGAGGTGATAGGTACACTAAAACTGAATACCAAAAATAACTACATGACGAAGAACTAGGAACATCGAGAGTACAGTAGAAAGTACAAACACATATAAAGGCTAGTGTCATGGAAGGAGCACTCACTTGACACACATCACGAGGCTAATGTCATGGAAGGAACACTCAAGTGACAAAGGTAGATGGAAAACAAAGGCAAACATCAAACCCCTCCATGGCACTTTATAATGGAGTACGAGTACAATAAGGCACAACATGTGCAAGATACCAAGTATGCAAGGCATAGTGGCACATTATATCAATGCGTTTGTAAAAAAGGAAAATACTTACAAAATGATAACTTCAATGCTCAAAGAAGACAAAAGACTGGAAATACATGAAGAACAACCAACAACAAATCATGCCACCCAAATGAGAAGTTTTCAGGAGCTCAAATGTCCAAGTAATTTGCCAGAGTTTGAAAATACAAAAAAAATGAATAAAATGTATGTGGAGTAAAATCTGGAAAAAGTGCATGGATGGCTATGAAGAGCTCTAAAACATCGTCTCAACATCGCTAGAATTGTGAAAAATAGAGAAACTGGTGAAAAGTTATGAGCTTGGGACTAAAAATAGCACCTTTAACTTAAAATGGTTGTAGAATGTACCAACAGCAAAAACAGGTTATGAAACCCACAAATCTAGAAAGTAGACAAAACCAGCTTTCCAACGATATCTCGTATGCCTAAGTTATGGCCAAAACAAAAAAAAACCCCTCTTTTAGGACATAAAGAGGGTCTAAAAGGGCCATTGTGCAGTTCATACTGCCCATGTCAGCATGATGTCATGCTAATGTCAGCAGTCAAAAATCAAAATCCCTTAAAAAAAAGAATTATGACGCAATTCAGGTATGACCGTAAGGATTTTTTGTGCCTTGAAAAGCGCACCATATTTTTTTCTTGAAGTCCATGCACAGAAAAAGGGCATAAAACCAAAAAAGTAATTCTCAGAGCCAAAGTTGTCCAAATTGGACAAATTTTATATGAAAATGGGGGGTTTTGGGTGTTTTGAGCTCAATAGTGAGGTTCCTTTGAGCCCAAAATGCCCAGAAACAAAAAAAATCCTCAGATACAAATAAAAAACTCTGAAAAACTTGAAACCCTAGCCTCCAAAAAAATTTCTCAAAAAATCAAGAACAAGTAGCAACAGGTGTAGGCTCTGATAACATGAAGAATTTGAGAATGATGGTATGATGAAAGAATAAGTTTCCGGTCAACTACTGAGAGGGGGGGGGGGTGAATCAGTAGATAGAAAAACTGATAATAAACTTCACCAATCTCAAAAATTAATCTCTCAAAGTAAAATTAGAACTATCAATGCAATACCACTGTCAAGATAAAAATTCATAAGATAAACTAGTTGATTGTTACAACAGCTTAACAGCAAACACCTTCAAACTCATAAACATCCAAATGCTTTTTGATATGTCAACCGACTTCATTTCTCAATGCTTCTTGTTATCATAACTTATCAAAGTAGTTAAGTAGTTAAGTAAATCAACCATAAGAACATAACCACAAAAAACATTCACCACTTGACACAAATATTTTGAAGTGGAAACCCAAATGGGAAAAACCATGGTGAGATGAGACTCACAAGATATGTATCTGAACTCTTTTGAAGTTCGCCCTATTAGGAGCCTAGCCTGTTAAAGCTTTACAAAAGTCTTGTTAAGAACTAATCTTGTTAGGAACCACTCGGTTAAGGGATTGACTACAATGCCTTGTTAGAAGCAATGCCCTGTAAGGAGTAACCTTGGTAGAGGATTTGAAAATCCAAGCTAATGGATCACCTTGTTAGAGGATTTAAATAGTACCAAGCTTGTTAGATCTTACCCAGTTAGGGGATTTCAATTCTACTGTAATTGTTAGAAAACAACAGGAGTTTTCTTATCTATTTGAATAACACTACACTTGCTTGATCAGATCCATTTCATGCTCTTATCTTCCTTTACTCAAACTACAGATACATCATCTGATTCAGCAACTACACACTCAACTGATCTTTTCCAATTCTTTGCCAACTCATTAAAATAAACAACTTCATCGACCTTATAAACAAATCAATTGGGTCGGTAACACAACAAAAACCTAATTCTCATAGAGTTTACAAACAAGTCGGTTCAAGTATGACCATTAGATTACATAGCAATCTTTGCACATCAATCAATAAAACTTTGATCGCTCCTTGATCACTCCTTCATTGAATTTAGTAACTCATCATGCGCTTTGCATTATATGCAATACATTTTCTCGTTCCCTAGACAAAAACTGTTACAATAGTTTGCCTTAATCACTTGAAATTGTCTTCATACAATAATCATACATGTCATAATGATTGCCACTCATCATCATATCATAAACCAATATAACCAATTCACCAAACTTAATCGGTTAGGGTTTATTAAAAACAACAAGTAGGGTTTACCGGTTACTGATTCAACTCTCCAATATATAGTAATACCGGTTCACTCCACAAATTCTTCCTACTGGTTACAAAACAATATTACAACAATATCAACAATATCATTACCGGTTAATTGACATCAATGACAACATAACATATCATTAATGCAATCTTCATGCAAATGCCAACAATCTCCCCCTTTGACATTGATGGCAATACACATTTGAATACCATTGATTGTTATTGTGATTGTGAATAGGAATCCTGGTTTACATTACCAAGTATTCACCATGCTCTCCATGTCTTTAGCTTGTCACTGGTTCTTCTTCCCATAATCACATAATTCTTCTCCCCCTTTGATAACAATCCCAAATTGAAAGTAAAACATGTAATGTCAAATTTCACTATGCAACATCAACAATCTGCAACTTGATGCTCCCCTTGTGGAATAACTTCACTTCTACACCAATCCTTTTATAAAATTCAGCAAGTAGATCCGGGATTGATGTAATCTACATCATGCTTAATTGACCTCATGAAGAGGTACAACCCATAGCTGACTTCTAAGATACTCGAAAGTAGTCTTAGGTAGAGGTTTAGTAAAAATATATGCAAGCCGCTCCTTGGTAGAAACATGCTCTAAGATCACATCTTTACTCTGTACTTTTTCCCGTTAGAAGTGATACTTCAATTCAATATGCTTAGTCCGTGCAAGCAAAAAAGGGTTCTTGGAAATATTTATGACACTTGTATTATCACATAAAATCTTTATAGGTTGTGAAATCTTCATCTTAAAACCTTCCAAGATGTGCCTCATCTAAATAGCCTGAGTACAATTCATGTAAGTTGCAACATACTCAGCTTCAGCAGTAGATTGTGAAGTACAACTCTGCTTCTTACTACTCCATGAAACAAGTCTTCCTCCAAGAAAAAATGCTCCACCAATTGTTCTTTTCTGGTCATCAACATTTCCTGCCCAATCTGCATCTGTGTACACCTTCAAGTCAAAATTTCCTCCATATGGATACCGTAATCCATAGTCAATAGTACCTTTCAAATATTTAAAAATGTAGGTGTAAATAAATATTCATTATAGATATTATTATAGTTTACTTAAGTTAACTGAGGATAATGCATATCTTCATAGTTTGGATTTGAGACACTTAGGGGAGTGTGCACATAGGGATATAGCTTGTAGGAGAAATTCCACCTTTTGTGGTCTTATTTTGTTGTTACACTTCACATTCAGTGGTTCATCCACCTCTTGTGGAATATTATATTATTTCTCCTACCTATCCCTAGTATTTCTTACCTACCCTTATTTCTCATTGAGCCACATGTCATGACTGTGTGCTCGTATATCCATATGGCCTTGCCTATATAAGCAAACCCATATTCATTATATTGGTTAATCCAGTTGATCATTTTCATATTGATGAGAATACAGTTTGTTCTTGTCATTCTATTGTCTCTCTTTATGCTTTTCATTGTGCCCTTGATCTTGGCAAAATCTCACATAGTATCAGAGCCATTTGGGCTTCATTGATTGGTTTTTGGGAGACATCATGTAAGGCTTCTATTTTCGGATATGAGGAACTGCACTTTTTGGAGGCATCTTAGAGAGTTTTCAACCTGACCATTGCTTCTGGGAGGCCGTTTCCATAAAAAATGAGTATAAACTCAACCTATTTTGGCGAAAGTCAAATTTTGGATGCGGAGGAATTTTTTGCCCAATTTGGGCGGTATGGATTTCGTATTTTTTTTTACAAAAAAATTTCTACATAAATTTCTATTATTCTGCAAAAAAAATTCTCTTGAAGAAAAAAAAAAGTTTTGAAAAGGCCCCCTACTGGTGCAACGACCACCGTGTAGGTCCCGCCACCGCCCACAGAGCCTCCCGTCACCGATAGTTCCCACGACCTCGTGCAACAGCACCACCGCGATCTACTAGCCCCAACCGACCCCTCAACTATCAGCCCCATCATCATCTGCAGTCCTTCGGCGCAGCCCCACAGCAGGCCTGATCCTTAGCCGTTGCTCCGGCCCTGACCTCCGACCATTGGCCCTGTCGCTCCGACCACCACCGCACGACCTTGATGCCTCCCGCCTGCTCATCGCTGATGCTTCCCACTTGCCCTCTGCTCCCAACGCCTCGCACCAACTCAGCCTCTTGCCGGTGCTTCCCACAGGCCCTTCGATGGTCGCCACCTAAGTGCTGGGCTCTCCTCCACCTGCCATGCAAGCAGCTCAACCCAGCCAACTCGCATGCCACGTCACCAATAGTTCTAGTCACCTGCCACATCAGCAGATCTGCCCAATCAGTGCCACCTGGAATTTTTTTTGCACTGTCAGCATTTTTTGAAAAAAAATTAGACCCCTCTCTGTTGAGCAGTTTGGACTTTTGAGTCAACTTTGGAGGCTCATAAGTTGCTCAATTTTGCTCCTTTTTGAGTGCAATTTTTTTTTGATTTGGGCTAATTTTCTATGCTCTTCGCAGTGGTGTGGTTATTTTTTGATTTTGGTGCACAAGTTTTTCAAAAAATTTAGATTCTCTCAGTTGTACTTGTCAAATCCTCAATTTTGCAACTTCAAAGGCTTTGTTTGAGCTCATACGACCTCTTTTTCAAATGCAATTTTTTTTAAAGTACTTTCAGATATTTTGAGTGGAGATTGTACTTTCAGATATTGGTCCTATTTGGCCTAATTGGTACTTGCAATTTGCTTGGATCTTAGTTTAGTTCTCTTGCATTATTAGTTTGAGTCTCTTTTGGCCTTAGTGAGGCAGTTGTAAATTTGAAATCAGAAGTCCACTTTGCCATTTTTTGCAAGTGGCCCATTGTACACGCACTAAGTATAAAGTGTCAAATCATCATTTTTTTATTTTTTTTTGGGGTGGGGGGGGGGGGGGTATTTGATTGAGTGAATTTGGGGGGGTGTCTTGTGTGGTTGTGCCTCTCTTTCCTTGTTCTCTTTCATTTTTGTTGCAATGAGTCCTCATAAATTTCCACCTTTAACTCCACATAATTATGCATCATGGAAAATTAAAGTATGGAGCAAATTAATGGAAAAGGGTCTCACACATTACATAGATAGAACTATAGCAACACCACCTGATCCTAAGGCTGATCCTAATGCTTAGTTAGAATAGATCACTAAGAATTGCATGGCTCTTGGAAATTTGCGTAAGTATGTATCAGATGACCTCATTTTTCACATTGAGAAGTGTACAACAATCAAAGAGGCTTGGGATATGTATCAGAAATTGTATGGTCAAGTTGATGAAATCAAAGGTTTCAAGATTGACAATGAGCTCAACAACTTGGATCCCAAGAGTTTTGATACAATCCAAGATTATGTCACCAAAGCAAATGAACTAAGAGCAAAGCTTAAGAATTTTGGAATTGACAAAAAAGATGCTCAGTTCATATTCAACTTGTTGGAAAAGCTTGCACCAGAGTATGAAGCATTTGTGTCTAGCTTCCAAATTCATCATTTGACAGTGGGGAGTTCCTACATTATGCCTTCATTTGGTGCTTTCACAAAAATGTTGATATTGGAACAATCTAAGTTTTTGAACATGGGGCTTCTCAAGTCTTCAAAGTCCAAGGATTTGGTGGCTAATCAAGGGAGTCAAGGGAGTCAAGGGAGTCAAGGCAAAGATTCCAAGAAGAAGAAGAACCAATCTAAGTCAAAGCCACATCAGGAAAAAGGGCAATCATCCTCTCCATCACAAGGCAATTTTTCATCCTCTTCCAAGAAGGGGACTCCACCTAAGAAGGATAAACCAACTTGTGCATATTGCAAGAAGTACGGTCATGATGAGAATCGATGCCACACCAAGCAAGTTGATGAGTTGACAATTCTTCTTAAGGAAAAAAAACATCAACTTTCAATCCGCCTACACAAAGAAGGAATCATCTCCTTCCTCTTCCATAACAGTCTAAGGGAAAAGGGCAAGCATTTGTGGTAACAACGGATTCTTCACAGCAGTGGATAGTTGATTCGGGTGCCTCTTATCACATGGGTTCTACAAAGGAGCAGTTTTCTTCATTGGAGCCATCTAAGGTACCTCACATTTACATAGGTGATGATACATAAGTAGAGGTTAAAGGGAAAGGTTCAGTTGACATGGATGATGGAACATTTGAGAATGTTCTTTATGTTCCTAACTTGTCTACCAACCTTCTCTCTATCTACCAAATCACTCACTATATGAATGGGAAAAAGATTGAGTTTACACCTGATTCAGTTGTGGTAAAGGAACTTGATGATGATGCCTTGGTAGCAGTGGGACAAGTCAATGGCAACTCAAGGCTTTATTCCTTCTCCCACTTTGTGCCAAGTTCTCCTTCTAGGGCCTTGCTTACCCATTCAAATTCAGAAAATAAGCTATGGCATGAGCGGTATGGTCACCTCAACTACCGCTATCTTCAGTAGCTCAACACCAAAGACATGGTCATAGGTCTACCTTGAATCAATTTTTTAGAGGGTGTATGTTCAGGTTGTTCCATGGGCAAGCATCCTGAGGAGAAGTTTGAAAAAGGGAAAGCTTGGAAAGCTTTGGAAGTTGTTCAACTTGTTCATAGCGATGTAGCGGGTCCATTTCCAGCACCTTCATTTAGCAAGGCCTGCTATGTCATCACCTTCATTGATGACTACTCTCGCTTCACTTGGGTCTACTTTCTCATTCATAATAGTGAAGTATTTGATAGATTTCAAGACTTTAAGACTCATGTGGAGAAGCAATCTGGGAAAGTGGTCAAGATTCTTCGTACAGATAATGGAAGGGAATATGTGAACAAAAGACTTGAGGAATTTTGTACATTTGAGGGGATTGATCTTCAACATTCTATTGCATACACTTCATAGCATAACGGAGTTGCAGAACACAAGAATAGAACTCTCAAAGAAATGGCTAGCTGTCTGATACATGCATGTTCTCTTGATCCCGCCTTTTGGGTAGAGGCTATTAGTTGTGCCACACACATCCAGAATTAGGCTCCTCACAAAGCTTTGCAAGGTATTACTCCTTTTGAAGCTTGGGCTGGTAGGAAACCGATTGTGAGACATATCAGAGTCTATGGGTGTCTAGCATGGGCTCAGATTCCTCCGCAGAAACGCAAGGCATTGGAACCTCAGAGTAGGCCTTGTATTTTTGTTGGATATCCTGAGGGTGTAAAGGTATATCAACTAATGGATCCTGACACACATGAGGTTTTCATTGAGAGGAGTGTTCACTTTGAGGAAAGCTCTCCTAGCTTAGCCTCTCTACCTCCTCCACCTTCCTCCATTGTGGATAGTGATGCTAGTGATTCAGATGATGAGACTCCTTCAATGCCGACTTGCAAGGTTACACCTCTGCAAGGTCCACATGCAGTTGAGGAGCCTCATTCTCCACCTCCACCTAGACCTCATTTGGCTTGACAGACACTTGAGTCTGCAGGTTCTCTTGTTGGGGATCCTTTAGATACACGGAGGAATCGATCACAACATCAGGATCTTCTACCACTTCCTATCTACAAACATTTCAGGAAGCATCAAGGGTTCCTGAGTGGGACCAAGCTATGGAGGAAGAGTATAGTTCCTTTATGAGTAACAACACATGGGATTTAGTCCGTCTCCCTAAGGGGAGAAAGATGGTTCGATGTAAGTGGATCTATCGAACCAAGTTTGCAGCAGATGGTAGTGTGGATAAGTATAAGGCTCGGCTTGTTGCGAAAGGTTTCTCTCAGGTTCCAGGTGTTGACTATACTGAGACCTTTGCACCCGTAGCCAAGATGAACTCCATTCACTTGACACTTGCCATTGTTGCAGCTCATGGTTGGGTTGTACATCAAATGGATGTGAAGAGTACTTTTCTTCATGGGGAGCTTGATGAGGAGATTTATATGGAGCAGCCACAGGGTTTCATCCAGGATACTTCTTTGGTTTGCAGACTAAGGAAATCTCTCTATGGCCTTAAGCAAGCCCCCAAGGGCTTGGTACGCCAAGATGGATTCCTTTCTTCTCTCAGCAGGGTTCACCAGGTGTTATTCCGATCCGAATGTTTACATTTTGTGACAGGATGACTCTCACTTGATACTTGTGCTCTATGTTGATGATTTGATCATTACAGGGAGCACCACATCCATCATTAGCAGGGTCAAATGTGCTTTGCATGACAGATTTGCTATGACTGACTTGGGTTTTTTGCACTACTTTCTCGGGATAGAGATTTCATAGTCACCTTCCAGGATTGCACTATCGCAGCCCAAGTATGCTCTTGATCTCATTATCTTCAGGTTCAATTTGTTTATTATCATCATCTTCTTCAGAATTTATTTGTTCCGGTTGAACTGGTACATCAGTATTTGCTTTGCTGATTTCAGATTTCACAGTTTCTGGTTCCAAAAACAAAATGCAAGGATCTTCATCCTTTTTCTCCAAACTAGTTTCCTCTGAGACTTTAGGATATTCATCCACTCAAACATCAACACTCTCAATAATTCTCTATGTCCGGTTGTTAAAATACTTGTAGGCCTTACTCTTGGTGGAATAGCCAAGAAATATACCTTCATCACTTTTAGCTTCAAATTTGCTAATATAATCACCCCTCTTAATAAAACATTTGCTTCCAAATATCTTGAAATAACCAACATCAGGTGATCTTTGATACCAATATTCATAAGGGGTCTTCTCCTTACCTCTTTTTACCAAAATCCAATTCATAGTGTCGACACATGTGCTGACAGCTTCTCTCCAGAATTTTTTCGCTACACCTACTTGTATCAACATTGTCCTAGCAGCTTCAACAATTGACTAGTTGTTTCTCTTTGCGATACCATTCTGCTGTGGTGTCCTCGGTGTAGAAAGTTGTTGTCCGATACTATTTTCTTCACAATATCTAGTGAATTCCTCTGAATTAAATTCACTGGCTTGATCTGTCCTCAGACACTTTATCTTCTTACCGCTCTCCTTCTCAGCTAAGGCCTTGAATGCCTTGAACTTTCCAAAAGCTTCAGTCTTATCCTTCAAGAATGTGACCCATATCATCCTTGAGCAATCATCAGTGAAGATCATAGAATATCTATCACCTTGAATACTTTTTGTCCTTATTGGTCCACAAAGATCTGTATGAACCAAATCTAACTAATGTTTTGTTGAAAAAGATTTGCTCTTGAAATTTGAGGATGTCATCTTTCCTAACTAACATTCTTTACATAGAGCATTAACCGGTTTGTCCAACTGAGGCAAACCTCTCACTATCTTGGACTTACTCACTTTAACAATGTTGTCAAAATTTATATGACAAAATTGATGAATAATGATGAACAGTAAATACTCAACAGATACTAAGAGGGGGGGGGTGAATCAGTATAGACAAAAACTTCTTTAACAACTTAAACTGCAAATAATGCATTAACTGGTAAACAATTATCACCGATCTAAATCAGGACAATACCGGTAAAATATAGTGAGACTATGAAAGACATAAACCGGCAACACTTAGATCTTCACACAACCTAATATCTCATTTCCACTTCACCCATATGCTTAGACAAATAATACATCATCAGAAATATAATTACCATTAGATCAACATGCTTTACCGCTTAACAGAAAACACTAATATATCACATGAAAAAGCATCACACATAACACACTAATTTTTTAGGTGGAAATCCAACTGGGAAAAACCACGGTGGGGATGAATACGCACAAGTTGTTCTTTGAACTGTTCTGAAGTTCGCTCTGTTAGGAACCTAGTTCGGTTAAGGACTTTACAATAGGTTCTGCTAGGAACCGATCCTGCTAGGGATCACCCGGTTAGGGGTTAAAACCCTGTTAAAGGTTACCTTGTCAGAGGATTTAAAGAACTCAATGATTTTGATTCACCCTGTTAAAGGATTTACAAAAAGCCTGTTAAAGCTACCTGGTAAAGGGATTTTCCAACTGCTGAAATGGTTAGAAGTCAATAGGTAATACACTGATCTAATAACAACACTCAATGCCAAGGTAGATCCAATTTAGTTCTTTTTCATCTGCAATCACACTCTGCAGATCTCTACTCACTACACCGGTCTAGCAATAATAAATTATCTCTTCACTTGAATACACACACAACCATTTGCCAACAACTTCACAATGTAAATCATCATCGATCTTATAGACAACAATTAGGTCGGTAGCCAAAAGCTAAAACGCTAAGAATCTAGGTTATCAATACAGTCGGTCCAATCTCGACAGTTTAATCACATTGCATAATGTAAAATAATCTTGAACAAATCTCAAGACGTTCTCCATCGTTCATTCTTTGCCGCTTCTAGAAGTTGATAACCCATCATGCGCTCTCCACCGTTTACTGAGACTTCGCACATTCCTGAGGTAGATAGAATCAATCTTCTTCATGCAAGATCCTCAAGGAAATCCTTCACGTGCACAAGGCTGACGTGGCAACATGATCTGATCTTCATTTCAAAGCTAACCCATCACAGGATGTCATTGGTCGAATCACACAGGATTGGAATGCATCAACTGGAAACCCTAAAGTTGAGACTACCAATGGTAGTCATATCAAACGAAACCCCGATACAAACTTTGCATAGATTGGTTCACATTCCAACATACCGGTTCACCATTTCGCATATATTGGTTCACATCATCATACCATCATACCGGTTCTCTTGCCAGTTTGCTTTCTTCAATATGCCGGTTTATACTTCAGCATATTGACATCAATGACAACATACAATATCATCATGTCATCACTCTGCACATATGCCAACAATCTCCCCCTTTGGCCTTGATGGCAATATACAAAGATATCTCTCCACTTCACATCTTCTCCCCAATCTCTTCCATATTATGTCTTCGAAACTGCAGATATCTTCTCTGCTTCACATCTTCTCCCCCTTTGACAATGATGCTAAAGTGGAGGCACAAACATTCATGTTCCACTATGATGCTCCCCCTGAGGAGTAGCATCCTTCAACACATCAAACCTGAAAAGATTTGACAATGCAATACCTGACTGATGTGGAGCACATACCTTTAGTTCACCTCTTGAAGGGGTAGCACCCCTAATTCACCTCTTAAATAGGTAAATGTAGCCTTCAGTAGAGGCTTGGTGAATATATCTGCTAATTGCTCCTTACTGGAAACATGTTCCAATAGAACCTATTTGTTCTGAACTTTTTCCCTCAAGAAATGATACTTGAGCTCGAAGTTATTGGTTCTAGCATGCAATACCGGATTCTTGGAAATATTAATTGCACTTGTGTTATCACAAAATATACTCATCGGTTTAGATATAGGGACTTTGAAACTACTTAATACATGCTTCATCCAAATCGTCTGAGTGCAGTTCATAAATGCTGCTACATATTCTATTTCTATTGTAGACTGAGAGATACAACTCTGCTTCTTACTCATCCATGAGACTAGTCTTCCACCGAGAAAGAATGCACCACCGGTTGTACTCTTCTGGTCATCCACATTATCAGCCCAATCGGCATTTGTAAATACTTTGAGATTGAAATCATTACTGTATGGATACCACAATCCATAATCTATAGTTCCCTTCAGATATCTAAGAATCTGCTTGATTGTGACCAAGTGGGATTCTCTTGGACTTTTCTGGAAACGTGCAGCAATGCCCGTTGCATGTGCAATGTTTGGTCTATTGTGTACTACATAGTGCAACTTAGCAATCATTGACCGGTAATCCTTCTCATTCACCGATGCTGAGTCATCTTCTTTTGACAATTTACAACCGGTCATCATCGGTATGCCAACTGGTTTGTTGTCTTCCATGCCAAAGGTCTTCAACACCTCTTTGACATACTTGGATTGAGTGATAAAGATACCATCTTTCATTTGTTGAATCTGTAGTCCAATGAAGAACTTAATCTCTTCGATTAGTGACATCTCAAATTCCTTCTTCATCTCATCTGCAAATGCATGAATAATCTTGTCATCTCCACCAAAAATTATGTCATCAAAAAACAATTCACAGATCAGAATCTAATCTCCTTCTGACTTCAGATAGATATTGCTATCTTCACTTGTTCTTTCAAATCCAATCTTCACAAGATGGGAGTGCAAACATTCATACCATGCTCTAGGTGCTTGCTTCAATCCATACAAGGCTTTATGTAGCTTACATACCATATCACTATCTTCTGATAGGGCAAACTCATTTGGTTGCTCTATATACACTTCCTCTTCAAGTATTCCATTCAGGAATGCAGATTTCACATCCATCTAATACACTTTGAATCCCTTAAAGGCTACATATGCAAGAAGCATTCAAAGTCCTTCCAATCTAGCTACTGGAGCAAAGCTTTCTCCATAATCGTCTCCTTCTTCTTGAGCATATCCCTTACATACCAATCTTGCTTTGTTTCTTACCACTGTGCCATCTTCATTTAGTTTGTTTCTAAAAACCCATTTGGTGCTAATAACATTTTTATGCTTAGGTCTGGGTACCAAAGACCATGTACCATTCTTTTCTATCTAGTCAAGTTCCTCTTCCATAGCCTTAATCCAGTCTTCATCTTTGTGTGCTTCTTTAAATGTTTTAAGCTCAAATTTAGAAATCATGCAAGAATTTCCTCTGACCTTTCTTCTTATAAGAATTCCTGCATCCTTATCTCCTATGATCTACTTTGGATCATGATGTACCTTTACATACCTAGGAATGATCTTGGCTGATTCCTCTTTCTTTTCCTCTTCATCCTCATCTTCATCTTCATCTTCATCTACATCAACAACTACTGGTGTAGAAGCATTGTTACTTGTACTTGGTTGTTTTGCAACCGATTCCTAGAAGGTTACAATCGGTTCATCTACGGCTCACTCACTGCCGGTTTCCTCAGGTTTCTCAGAGGTTTCATCAACTCTAACATTCATGTTTTCAACAATTCTCTGAGTCCTATTGTTAAAACACTTGAGAGATTTGCTCTCGGTGGAATGCCCTAGGAATATTCCCTCATCACATTTTGCATCAAACTTGCTCTGGTGTTCACTCCTCTTGATATAACATTTGCTAGCAAACACTTTAAATTAGCTTACTATAGGAGTCTTACTGGTCCAATACTCATAAGGAGTTTTATTCTTACCTTTCTTGATGAGTACCTAGTTCATAGTGTGGACTGCAGTGCTCACCGTTTCTCTCCAAAAAGTGTGAGCAACCTTCCCTTGAATCAGCATCATTCTTGCTGCTTCAAATATAGTCCGGTTGTTTCTTTCTACTAGGCCATTCTGCTATGGAGTCCGGGGGGTAGATAGTTGCCTCTTGATTCCATTCTCTTCACAGTACTTATTGAATTCTCCATAGGTGAACTCACCTCCTTGATCGGTTCTAAGGAATTTGATCCTCTTATCGCTTTCCTTTTCAACTAGTCCTCTAAAGGCTTTAAACTTTCCAAAAGCTTCAGACTTGTCTTTCAAGAATGTGACCCAAATCATTCTTGAGCAATCATCAGTAAGAATCATAAAGTACCTATCTCCCTGAACACTCCTAGTTTTCATAGGACCACACAAATCAGTATGCATAAGATCAAGTAAATTATCTGATGTGAAAGATTTACCTTTGAAGGTTGAGGAAGACATTTTCCCTAGTTGACATTCTCTACACAAAGGATTCTCCGGTTTTTTCAGCCCATGCAATCCTTGAACTACCTTGATCTTACTAGCCTTCACAATATTATCAAAATTTACATGGCAGAGTCTCCTATGCCATATCCAACTGTCATCAAACTTAGACATTAGACATTGACTGATATTTATATTTAACTGAAATAAATTACCTTTGGTTTGCATATTGGCAGCCATCAATTCACCACTCTTTCCTTTTATTTTGCATACTCCATCTTTGATTTCTAGAGCGAGTCCTTTATCATTCAACTAAGCAACACTCAAAAGGTTATGCCTGAGACCTTCTACCCAATACACATTATCAATGCTACATTTTCCATTTAAAGAGATGGACCCTTTTCCTTTTACCATACAAGGTGCATCATTACCAAAACAGACTACACCTCCATCATAGTCTTCCAGAGACAAAAACTTTCTTCGATCACCAGTCATGTGGTGAGAACAACCACTATCAATAATCCACTCATTAGAATTATCAAAGTGGGAGACAAGAGGCTTCTTGTCTGACACATCTTCTTTAATAGCTACAAATACTATGTCTTTGCTTTCTTCATCTTTTGATTCATCATCAGTGACACCTTCATCAACTGCAACAAGATAGTTTCTCCTATTTCCTCCTTTGAACTTTTTGAACCTCTCCAGTTTGTCCCTATTATCACTATTAGGACAGTTGACAACAATGTGTCCTATCCCATTGCAAGAAAAGCATTTCAAAGGGAGCTTACCTCTGTATTTTCCAGTTCCCTTAGGAAGTCTCTTGGCCAGAAGAGCTTCAAATTCCATTAGGATCTCCTCATCATCCATATCTCTATTTTGTCTACGTTCATAGTTGGTACTAGCTTCTTTACCCTTTTTATATAGTGCAACAGATGCTTTAAAGGTTGAATCAGTATTCTGAACACTGCCATCATAATTTTTTAGCTCACATGTGGTCAACTTAGCAATGATGGAATCTAGGGACACCTTTGTCTTGTCAATAGATCTCAACTCTTGAATAGCGGAAACCCTTATTGCATAGACTGGTAATAAGGATCTCAAAACTTTGCTAACAATGGTGGAATCATCTATTGTACCTACTGCACTCTTGATTTCTCCAACAACAGTTTTAATCTTTATCCCATATTGTTGAATGGTCTCTTCTTCAACCATCCACATGTCTTCAAATTTTCCTCTAAGGCTTTCTTCCTTAACTTGCCTCGCATGTTCATCACCATAGATAGACTCCAGAGTATCCCATACATCTTTGGGATTGTCTTTTTCCTAAACATGTATAAACTCAACATCAAATAGACTACTGATAAGAGCTTCCATGACTTTCACATTCTCCTAAATTTCTCTTCTCTGATCATCGGTGAGAGTACCGATAGGGACAACATAAGTATTCTAAACATAGCTCCAGTGTTGAGAACCCATGATCTTAATGTATATCTTCATTCTGTCCTTCCATATCTTAAAGTTATCTCTGTTGAACTTAGGACCTTCCCTCTTCATCATTAGAATAGGATCTTTTCCTCAAGTGGTTAAGCTTACAACATAGAGGACCTGGAGGACGCTCTGATACCAATTGATGAATAATGATGACCAGTAAATTCTCAATAGATACTGAGAGGGGGGGGGGGGGGGTGAATCAGTATAGACAAAAGCTTCTTTAACAACTTAAACTGCAAATACTGCACTAACGGGTAAACAGTATCACCGATCTAAATCAGGACAATACCGGTAAAACACAATGAGACTGTGAAAGACAAACCGATAACACTTAGATCTTCACACAACCTAATATCTCATTTCCACTTCACCCATATTCTTAGACAATTAATACATCATCAAAAATATATTTACCACTGGATCGACATGCTTTACCGCTTAACAGAAAACACTAAGACATCACATGAAAAAGCATCACACATAACACATTGATTTTTCGCGTGGAAACCCAACTAGGAAAAACCACGGTGGGGATGAATACCCACAAGTTGTTCTTTGAACTCTTCTGATGTCCGCTTTGCTAAGAGCCTAGTCCAATTAAGGACTTTACAACAAGTTCTGCTAGGAACCGATCCTGCTAGGGATCAACTGGTTAAGGGATGGCTAAATACCCGGTTAGGGGTTAAAACCTTGTTAAAGGTTACCTTGTCAGAGGATTTAAAGAACTCAATGATTTTGAGTCACCCTGTTAAAGGATTTACAAAAAACCTATTAAAGCTACCCAGTAAAGGGATTTTCCAAGTGCTGGAATGGTTAGAAGTGTACAGGTAATACACTAATCTGATAACAACACTCAATGCCAAGGCAGATCCACTTTATTTCCTTTTCATCTGTAATCACACTCTGCAGATCTCTACTCATTGCACTGGTATGGCAAGAATCAAGTATCTCTTCACTTGAATACACACACAACCATTTGCCAACAACTTCATAATGCAAATCATCATCAACCTTATAGACAACAATTAGGTCGGTAGCCAAAACCTAAAACACTAAGCATCTAGGTTATCAATATAGTCGGTCCAATCCTGACCATTTAATCACATTGCATAATGTAAAACAATATTGAACAAATATCAAGATGTTCTCCATTGTTCGCTCTTTGCGGCTTCAGGAAGCTGATAACCCATCACGTGCACAAGGCTAACATGGCAACATGATCTGATCTTCATTTCAATGCTAACCCATCATAGGATGTCATTGGTCGAATCACACAGGCTTGGAATGCATCAACCAGAAACCCTAAAGTTGAGACTACCAACTGGTAGTCATATCAAATGAAACCCCGATACAAACTTTGCATATACTGGTTCACATTCCAACATATTGGTTCACCATTTCGCATATACTAGTTCACTTCATACCATCATACCTGTTCTCTTGCCAGTTTTGTTTCTTCAATATACTGGTTCATACTTCAGCATATTGACATCAATGACAAAATACAATATCATCATGTCATCAAACTCTGTACATATGCCAACAAATGTATCCTATGCCAAAGCCAACTATCATCTATCTTTGCAATTAAATAGTTGTTGACTCTAGGATTAAGGTGAAACAAGTTACCTTTAGTTTTCTTCCCGATTACAATTAGTTCACCATTTCTGCCATAAATTTTGCACATAACATTCTTAAACTCCAATGGGTATCCTTTGTCATTTAGTTGTGTCACACTCAAAAGATTGTGCTTTAAACCTTCAACCCAGTAGACATCATCTACACTTCTCTTTCCATTAAGAGAAATATTTCCCTTACCTTTAACCATGTAGGGTGGGTCATTACAAAATCTTACTCCGCCATCAAATTCCTTCAAAGAAATAAATTTGCTCTGATCACCAGTCATGTGATGTGAACAACCACTATCAATGATCCAATCATCAGAGTTATCCATCTTGGATACTAATGCCTTCTGATCTGATATCGCTTCTTTAATGGCTACAAACACAATGTCTTCATTAGAATCACTATCAAATTCTTCATCAATCATACCACCATCAACAACAATAAGACAATATCTTTTTCCTTTACCCTTATACTTCTTGAATTTCTCTCGTTTGTGCTCATTATCACCATTAGGACAGTTAGCAGCTATGTGTCCAATCTTGTTGCATGCAAAACATATCAAAGGTAATTTACCTCTATATATACCTGTACCTCTAGGCAACCGCTTGGCCAACAATGCTTCAAGCTCAACTAAACTGTCTTTATCATCAACTTCTCTATTGGATCTGGATTCATAACTGTGACTGGAGTCTCTACTTTTCCTCACAGATGGGTTAGAAATAGAAGCTCTAAATGCAAGTTCAGATTTCTGTATACTACCATCATAACCATTTAATTCAAAAGTAGTAAGCTTGCCAATTATGGAGTCAAAAGTTACTTTATCTTTGTCAATGGACTTTAGCTCCTGAATAGCTGCAACTCGCATAGTGTATACTGGTAGCAAGGTTCTCAGTACCTTACTGATCACTGTGGATTCTTCCACTTTACCTTCTTGCCCTCTTAATTTCACCGACTATCTCCTTTATCCTTTGACCATACTGCTAGATATTCTCACCTTCATCCATCTGCATGTCATCAAACTTTCCTCTTAGACTCTCTTCTTTAGAAATCTTAACATGTTCATCACCGCTATAAATCTCTTCAAGTTTTTTCCATACCTTATATGCAGTCTCTAGACCATGAACATCTACATACTTTGCATTAGATAAAGAACTGATAATGCCCTGGAATGCTTGATGATTTTATTGTTTCTCTTTCTTCTGATCATCAGTCAACATCCCAATAGGTGCAACATATTTAGTATCGTCATGTTCCCAATACTGGCTTCCTAGACTCTTGATATAAATTTTCATTTTGCCACTCCATATCCTATTGTTCTCTCTATTAAACTTTGGACCTTCCTTCTTCATCATGATCTGCAAGATCTTTACCTCAAGTTGTTAGGCTTAGATCTTAGAGGACCTGATAAGCTCTGATACCCATTGATAGTGTGATGAAAGAATAAGTATCCAGTCAACTACTGAGAGGGGGGGGGTGAATCAGTAGATAGAAAAACTGATAATAAAGTTCATCAATCTCAAAAATCAATCTCTCACAGTAAACTTAGAACTATCAATGTAATACCACTGTCAAGATAAAAACTCATAAGATAAACTGGTTGACTGTTACAACAAATTAACAGTAAACAACTTCAAACTCATAAACATCCAAATGCTTTTCCATATGTCAAAAGACTTCATTTCTCAATGCTTCTGGTTATCATAACTTATCAAAGTAGTTAAGTAGTTAAGTAAATCAACCATAAGAATATAACCACAAAACCATTCACCACTTGACACAAATATTTTGACATGGAAACCCAAATGGGAAAAACCACGGTGAGATGAGACTCACAAGATAACTATTTGAACTCTTTTGAAGTTCGCCCTATTAGGAGCCTAGCCTATTAAAGCTTTACAAAAGTCCTGTTAAGAATTGATCCTGTTAGGAAACACACTGTTAAGGGATTGACTACAATGCCTTGTTAGAAGAAATACCCTATAAGGAGTAACCTCGTTAGAGGATTTGAAAATCCAAATTAATGGATCACCTTGTTAGAGGATTTGAATAGTACCAATCTTGTTAGAGCTTACCCAGTTAGGAGATTTCAATTCTGCTATAATTGTTAGAAAACAACAAGAGTTTGTTGATCTATCTGAACAGAACTAAACTTGTTTGATCAGATCCATTTCATGCTCTTATCTGCCTTTACTCAAATTGCAGATACATTAGCCGGTTCAACAATTACACACTCAACTGATCTTTACCAATTCTTTGCCAACTCATTAAACTAAACAACTTCATCGACGTTATAAGCAAATCATTTGGGTCAGTAACACAACAAAAACCTAATTCTCATAGACATTACAAACAAGTCGGTTCAAGTATGACCGTTAGATTACATAACAATCTCTGCACATCAATCAAGAAAACCTTGATCGCTCCTTGACCACCGCTTCATTGAACTTAGTAACACATCACGCGCTTTGCATTATATGCAATACATTTTCTCATTCCCTAAAAAAGAACCATTACAACAGTTCACCATAATCACTTGAATTTGTCTTCATACAATAATCATACATGTCATAATCATTTCCATTCATCATCAGATCATAAACCAATATAACAAATTCACCAAACTTAATCGATTAGGGTTTATCAAAAACAATAGGTAGGGTTTACCGGTTACCGGTTCAATTCTCCAATATATAGCAATACTAGTTCACTCCACAAATTCTTTGTACTGATTACAAAAAAATATTACAACAATATCAACAACATCATTACCAGTTAATTGACATTAATGATAATTTAACATATAATTAATGCAATCTGCATGCTAATGCCAACAGAGAATTACAACCTCAGAGATCCCAAGAACACCTGCAAGCAAAAGACCTGTCACAAGAAAAGAATGGAGGCAAAAAAGAAATAATTTCTTTGAAGAAAAAGATTATCATTCAGAGAGGGAATTAAATAAAATAGTACAATACAATCTTTATAAAAGGAGAATATGCGACCCTAAAGAAACCCTAAAGGGATAAAGTGTATTTAACGTATACGGTAAAAATGGATAACAATAATAACGATATTGGAAGGCTAAATGAATTCAACCACAAAACCCTAGCCTAACAATGACAAAGATCCACCATAACATATGAAGATTACCTAAGACAATGCAAATCAAACAAAATCACAAAGATTATACCATCACATGTCCAATAGGGTTTGGATCTTCATTCTTCCTATCTCCATTGATCTTACTTGATATATTTGCTCTCAGATTTTATGTGCACAAGAGCTCAACAAAGAATGGAATGTGGTTGCAAGTAGGATCATAGTGTAGTCAATTGCATAAAAGATGATTCCTTAGAATGCATAGAATGATTAGGGTTGATAATGAAGGAAGCATCCTCTTATATAGAAGACACTATATGAAATGGAGGGATAAGATTGAGAGGTGTAAAAGGAGGTCGGCTATGATTAGAAGGTAGGTAAAAGAAATAATAAAATAATGAAAGGGGTAGGTAATGTATGAATTAAGAGATGAATGACATGTGTCATGGGTAGAAAAGGTTAATGAATTAATTAAATAAATAAATATTTATTTAATTAATAGAAGAAGTGGGATAATTAAATAAATAAGATATTTATTTAATTTAGGAAAAGGATAATTTAAATAAATAAATGTATTTATTTAAATGAGAAATAAGGCTAGAAGAGGATAAATGAATTAATTAAATAAATAAAGATTTATTTAATTAATAGAAGAATTAGGCTTAGATAATTAAATAAATAAAATATTTATTTAATTAGACATGACAATTTTGGGTGTCTACATTTTGCCCCTCTTTGAGACAATGCGGCTTGTCGCGTTGTTTCAAAGAAGATAATATGAACTGATACAGAGTTGCCCCAAGATGGGAATGATATGCCCCCTCGAGAGATTGGATGAAAAATGTCTGGAAAGATCGCAAACAATCTCTCGATAAGAAAGACGGGATAGAATGGACTGATCGGATAAAGTGACAAAGTCACGAGATAATGAAGACTGACTCGGGAAATGAGGGCTAGGGGTAGGGTAGTCTATAAGATAGACCACGAGGGAAATACATCCTCATTGTCATCTACACATTCATGAGAGTAGAGTGTAGAGCGAAAATAGAGCAGTAGTAGTCAGCAGCAATGGCCTTCATTCATAGATTCAACCGCGTTCGCCGATTTCAGAGGCCAGCAGAGGCAGGAGAGCCGATAAGTACCGCCAAACCTCCTCGTACTTCGACGCATTTTTTATTGTCATTAATGCATGGTAGATAGGACAATAAATGTGCTTAGACTAGGGTCCAAAAAAATGTCCAAAAATGTCCAGGCGCGTCTGCGTTGGTGCCAGGTGCATCTATGCTCGCGAGGTGCGTCTGTGTTTGTGCCAGGCACGTCTATGCTTGAAACCGCGTCTGTGTCAAATGCGGCCGCGTTTTTGATGTTTAAGCGCATCTGTGCCAAGAAGGCATGTCTATGTCTCCTAGGTGCATCTGTGTAGAGCATAGGCACGTTTGTGTTTGTCAGGCGCATCTGTGTTTTTTAGGCGCGTCTGTGCAGTCTTTAAGCGCATTTATGTGAGGTAAGCGCATTTGTGTTTAAAAAATGTGAATTTTGTGTCTTCTAGGTCAAATCGGCAGTTCTGTGATGAACATATGTTGTCGATTGGATAAGCTGCTGAGAGGATACATTCAAGCAGGTCGTCTAGGGAAAACTAGGATAGATCTAGGCACTTTGTGATGAACAGTGAGTACCAAGATAGAGTACTTTGTGATGAACATGGAGTACTAATGTAAGCAGCACTTTGTGATGAACAATGAGTGCAAATGTGAGTAACACTTTGTGATGAACAGTGAGTGTCACACACGTAGTACTTTGTGATGAACAGGGAGTACTACTAGGATAGAAGCAACACTTTGTGATGAACAGTGAGTGTCACTAGGATAGATAGCCATATGCATTTAGATAAAAAGTAGCATTTTGTGATGAACAGTGAATGCCACTATGACTGACATGATTGATTTGCTTGACTGTAGGAGTATTTGCCTATGCTGGAGTCACAGGAGAGATTCCCATCGACTCAGAGATTGCAACCTGAGCTGACATTTGAGGATCGAGCTGCGATCGAGGCTATGGGTCTAAGACATGTTCTATATGTGCCTGAGTTTCGGGAAAACATGGGACTGTTGACTGCGTTGGCGGAGAGATGGCACTCACCCTTGAGGATGTATACCGGATCCTGCGGATACCGATCGATGGGGAGCTGATCCCATACGATCGAGATGGAGATAGGGAGGCCCTGAGATGAGTGTTCCAAGACCCAGGACTAGAGATGAGGGCGGGACATGTGGCTTGGGACACTATGACAGCTACAAGGCTAGCGCTGCCAGCAGTGGTAGGAGGAGCGATCAATGGGTTCCTGTGTCCGGATAGAGCGACACGGGGGTTGGCTGTTGGTTGGGGAGGAGCACTGGAGACACTGGTGACACAGCACACCAGATATGCCTGGGGACCGTGTGTGCTAGCACACCTCTACTATGAGCTGCATCAGTTTGTATATCATGGATCAGTGGGATTGGGCTGCAGGGTGACATTGTTGCAGGTGTGGGCTTATGAGCATCTGCTAGTGACGAGGCTGATACACTTCAGAGGTAGAGGTCATGGACGTAGTTTTGTGCACTTATATGACATGATCACGTCACAGCCACGGATTGGCAGGCTAGAGCACAGGTGGCGGGTGATAGATGACATCGATATGGTCATATGGAGGCCATACCTAGGATGTGAGCAGTGGGAGGACGATGCAGTTGAGCTTCCTTACACCTTTCGGAGCAGGTATCTAATTGGGCGGACACCCTATGTGCTAGAGAGGCAGCTAGTGGACAGGGTTGGTAGGATCTAGAGGATGCCACGGGGCTCAGGCATGTATGCACGGACTGTGAGAGATCAGGCACAGTTTGGGCCCCTGTTATCATATGATCAAGTTGTTACGCAACTGGTAGAGATGATGCCACTACCCTGGGACATGTGGTCAGAGATTGAGGATGCTGACATGGATGTCGAGTACACCGCATACTGGGCGGAGCATTCATTCCCACACCTGACGGATCTGGGAGAGGCATTAGATGGAGACGGGGGTGGGGATGATGATGATGGTGGAGGTGATGGGGGCAGAGGCCGATGAAGGAGGAGGGGAGTAGTTGGAGAGAGGAGGGTTGCACCACAGAGGGAGGGTGGAGAGGAGAGACAGGCTCAGGTGGTGAGGGGTCGCGGTGGATTGCCACTACAGGTGCCTAATCTATCCTTTGAGGAGTAGAGGAGATAGGGATGAAGGAGAGGAGGTCACGTAGGTGTACGAGGGAGAGGAGATGGTGGTGGTGGGGATGGAGGAGGTGAAGGAGGTGGGGGGGGTTTTGGAGGAGGTGGTGGATTTGGAGGTGGAGGTGGGGGTGGTGGACATTTACAGTGGAGAGGGAGAGGTGGGCGGCCATTGCGGCTATCATAGGGACCTTTGATGTAGGGAGGCATGAGATTAGGTGGTAGGGATGCAGGTGAGGGATAGGTACCTATGGATACAGGGGAGGGAGCCACTAGAGAGGGAGTCACTGGAGAGGCACCTATGGATGCAGGGGAGGGAGCGACAAGGGGTGGAGATCTGTGAGATCATATGATATTATTCTTGCAGACTCGGCTCGAGGATATGGAGGCAGAGGTGGCTGCTACTGATGTGCAATTGTTTGCATGAGAGTCAGAGTTGAATGTAGTGTTGTGAGAGAGATTAGGTCATGGATAGGGTGATCCAGTTACAGGAGAGAGTATGAGCCTCGGAAGGAGTACAGTGACATGGGCCATCGACTGATTCCCTAACGAGAGAGTTACGGAGAGTAGGTGCAGAGGTTGATTATTGGCGGGGTCTATATAAGCAGGAGGTGCCATCGAGTCAGCGGGCACTGAGTTATTCACAGATACATCAGGAGAGATCAGAGCGGTCTCAGAGGATGCAGAGCATTGGTGTTTTGATGGGTCCTCCACGACGAGATAGATCAGGTGGTGTAGGGGGAGTGGGGGAGCAGGTGGTGATGGTGGTGCAGCATTCGATCAGAGTGGCATTTGAGAGGGCATTCTTGTATGCTTTGATATTGTCATTTTGGACTGAGTCTTGGATGGCTTTTGGTAGCCGATATTTTGGACTTCATTGTACTCTGATACATGTATGTTTTTATCGATATGATATGATATATGAGGAGATCCCATATTTTGTGATGATATTCATGTTGATTATATGTATGGATTTATGCAGGATGATGATCTATGATTTATGATTAGATGGATACTTGTACTAGCTATATGGATGCGTTGATGAGATGATTTATTTATGCATGTTTCATGATGATTTATTCCTACATGATGTCTATATGCATGTTTTATGATGTGATGCTAACATATGGATGCAGGTTGATATGCATGATTTGTTGGTAAAATGCTTTATGTATGTAAATGATATGATGATTATGTATGCATAATGAAATGATGCTAAATGATGATATAGATAGTATTTTTATTTTATGGCGACGCGATGATGAGATAATGATATGTAATGATGTTGATGCCATGTATGATTTATGTAAAATGCATCTAGATGGTTAAAAATGAATGCAATATGGATAAACAAATGTAAAGTATAAATGTTTATATGATGATATCTAAATGAATGTATATGTGTAATGTATAAACCAAGGTTTCAAACACCTAGTTTTTGTGTTATGAGCTAAATGGTGGTAAAAATATAGCTAAGTGAAAAATGGTAATGTAATGGTAATATAATGCATGGGTAATGAATAACTGCACCTTAATGCTATTTAAAAGGAGAATGAATGTATTATAATGAATCCTAAATAAAATGAAATGAAAGAGTATAAGAATATACTAGATGTGTAGATGAATGCACTTAACTAATGGATGGATATATAGATGCCTACAACTATGGGAATCTAAACAAATGTATGGTAAACAAGCTTTTTAAATGATGGTAAATGATGATTGGTAAATGACACTAAATGAATGCATAGAAATGGCTAGTGATGATAGTAAATGCCATGTTATAAATGGATCTAAATGTCATGATTTGTGCAATAATGAAATGATATAATGATGTTAATGCCAATAAATGATAATGAACTATATGTAGTTAAATGCAACTAAATGATATAAAATGCACTCTATGCAAATGCAACTAAATGTAATGATGATGTGATTATGATAAATGAATGCAAATTTGTGTAGACTTTGCATGATGCACTGATGATTTATCAGAGAAATCTGTCATGACTGTATCCAAGACTAACACATTTTCCCATAACTTCTCATATTAATCTTGTTCACACTTACAAACAAAACAATGCATATGAATAATGAATGATTAAATGGATGGGTGACATGCAACGAAATGCTATATAAACAGATGAGATGGAATGACGATCCATAGTGTTTGTATTTTCATCATTGAGCATGATAATATTGAACTTGGATGAGGAAGTAGGAACCAAGGATCGAGCATGGTACCTGCAAACAAACAACATAAATAAAGTATAAATAATATAGACCCTCCATAATGGTTCATGCTCATATGGTTGAGGTATACATTGTAGTCAACAAGCCATAGTGATCCATGACTGTATTTGGCATATGATCACGTAACTTAGTGAACTTCTCATGTAGACACCATTAGTACATGCCCTATAACTTTATTGGAATAATTCACAGAAGACATACAAACAATGCTTAGGAACCATCCTGAACACTCTAATCACTTGTGGATATCTCAGAGTAGCATAGGAACCTGATATAAATGAATAAATAACCTACAAATCGACCAAGTATTTGATAGCTTAAACAAAATTTTCTTGTCACAGAAAATGTCACTTTGTCTTTGTTTTGGTAAAGAAGGATGCATCCTTGTTGAAGACAGTTGTGTGTACTTGTGTTGATTGTTTGGTTGATGTGATTAGTGGTCATCATTTGAGTATTTCACTTTGTTTTTCTGGTATCTGATTGGATGCGTATGTACAAGGTGTTGCCATGTTTTTGATTGATTTTTGATGTTTTCTGATGTTTTTTGGATTTTGTGAGTGTTTTTGAATGTTTTTGGTATTTTGTGAGACAATTTTGAATGTTTTTGGTATTTTGTGAGACAGTTTTGAATGAAGAACTCAATGAATCATAAGTAATGCAGAATCTACTTCCATCAATAGGTTAAGAGCATTGCCCCCAGTTAGGTGTTGCTATGAAAAAGCGAGATTCAAGACGTATGAAGTACTATCCTTGATTGTAGCTCAATAACAAGCCATGGTTTGGACGAATGGATGAATGGATGAAATGAATGTGATCGCAACAAATATTAAAGACAATGGAGCCATAGCTTTTATGAGTGGTGCCTGTTTGCCAGGTTTTTCACCATCGCACTTACCCAAGGTGCCAACGGAGTGGTTGTTCACTGTTTGGATGCATGATTTTTCTTTACTATTTTGATTTTTTTGTATTTTCTTCAGGACATTTATCTGAATATTTGTGGTGTTTTATGGTATGTAGGAGAGCCTAATGCTCTGCACAGCTTATGTATAAAACCATTTGAGGTACATGTTGTTGATCAGATCTGCTAGCGGTTTTCCTTCTGAACTAGCCAACTGATATGCCCCGAACCCAAATACAGCATGATAACATATGGACCCAGCCAGTTTGATTCAAACTTTCCCTAATGTTCTCTGTTTGGTTGGTTACGAGGATTCTCTCGAAGAACAAGATCACCTACCTCAAATGTGCGAGGTCTAACTCGATGATTATAGCTTATGCTCATGCACTGCTGATAAGCTTTGAGGTGATTGTATGTAGCTTGTCGTTTCTCATCAAGTAGCTCTAAGTCATGAAGACGTGATACTCTGTATGTTTCATCATCTATGAGGTTATGCAAGGAAACCTGTAGAGATGGCATCTTGACTTCAATAGGAAGGATAGCTTTTGCACCATAGACTAGTGAGTAGGGAGTTGCACCTGTAGGGGTTCGAATGCTAGTTCGATACGCCCATAGTGCTGGATTCAATTGAACATGCCAATCACGACTAGCATCATTGACTATCTTCTTGAGGATTCTCAATATGTTCTTGTTTGATGCTTCGTCCTGACCATTTCCTTGTGGGTAATAGGGAGTGGAAAAGTGGTGTTGGATATGAAATTTCTCACAGAGCTCAAGGACATCTTGATTTTTGAAAGGAAGACCATTATTTGTGATGATAGACATGGGTACACCATACCGGCAGATGATGTAATTAAGGATAAATGAGGCGATCTTCTTGCCGGTGACTTGGGTAAGTGGAACAAATTCGATCCACTTTATGAAATATTCGATGGCGGTAATGATAAACTTATGGCCATTGGATGAAGATGGATTGATTTTACCCACAAGGTCAAGTCCCCATTGACAAAAGGGCCATGGTGTTGTGATTGGTTGAAATTCCTATGCTGGTGCATGTATCAAATCTCCATGAACTTGGCATTTCTTGCATTTTCTAACAAAGTAGTATGAGTCTTTTTCCATCGATGGCCAATAGTATCCAACGCTGATGATCTTCTTGGCTAGTGATGGACCGCTTGTGTGAGTTCCACAAATTTCTTCATGTACCTCTTCCAAGGCCTTTGTTTGTTGGAATAATGATATATTTGTCATTAGTGAATACACTTAGTGAAAACACTTATTCGATTTTGAATGTTACCGAGCTCATCACTCAGTCCACAGCCTATACCGAGCATTCAGCAAAGCTCACCAATTAAACAGTTCAAACCAAGCAGTAAGACTGTCACCGAGCATATGAGACAAACAGCAGTTACCGAGAAGTCAGTTCAAACCGAGTCACCAGTGGTTACCGAGTGACACTATATCTACCGAGTCACCACAGCTACCGAGTTCCAAGCTACACTTCGGGACTAGTATGGACCGAGCTTCTACTCTTACCGAGAGCATGACGATGCCGAGTACTATAGTGGATGCTGTGTATCAGAAGATCACCGAGCCAGCTTGAGGAACCGAGTATCTACCGACTCAGTAATATTTTGTTCACCTATGTAAGGCCGACTTAAGAATGAGTTTATGTTATTAATTTGTATGAGGCCGACTTTATGAAATGTAAATGTAATTATGGACGGTATATATATGTAATGTATTATACCATCTGAAGTATGTATGTAAGATGTATGTATATGCGAAATTAAAAAGGAGCAGAGCAGAAACTGCATTAAGGCAGCAGACCAGAACATTTTCGCAGAGTCAGTAAAGGAGCAGAATCGACATATCTATCTCAGAAGGAGATCAATACTCAAAGGATCTTATCAGCAATAAAGTTGTAAGTCAAGATCTACTGTTTCATCCTAACAGTTGAATCAGTTTGTAAATCCTTTTACCGGGTAGACTTAACAGTCTTTTGTAAATCTCTTAACCGAGTGCATACTTCATTGTATGTTTGTAAATCCTCTAACAAGGTGGACCTAGCAGTCCAAATTTGCTTCTAACAGGGCAGATCATCAGAAGTGATCATTGTAAGCCTTAACCGGCCAACTTTTACTGCAGTACCAAATTTTTGTGGGTACCATCCCCACCCCAGTTTTACTTTCTATTTGGAAGGTTTCTGGGTCACCAAATCTTTGTGTTATGTGTTGTGAATGATTATATTTTCATGCATGCAGTAGATTAAATGAATGAATGGTTTAATATATGCAAGTGCAGAAATGAATTAAAAGTTTTAAGCGTTACTGATTCACCCCTCCCCTCTCAGTAACTTGGTTAGTCCTGAATATTTTCAACAATTGGTATCAGAGCTCAGTGGTTCTCAGAGTAAAAGTTTGACAGCTTGAGAAAAGATCAAGACAATGGAGATATTCAGACTTGACAAAGCTATTGAGAATGAAAAGCTAGATCTGGAAATGGCCATAGCACAACTCAAAGAAGCAAGAGAACATCTTTCCCAATCCCTAAAAAGAAGAAAGGAACTAGCAAAAGAAATAAATGATCATGAGTATGTTGAAACAAAAATTGAAGATCTCTTTCCTACAAGCAGTTCAAATGAAGTAGATGAAGCAAACAATGCAATCAAAGAACTCCTAGAAAAAAATGGATTACTGCAAAAAGAAGTAAGGATGCTAAGAAGAGAACAGGAAATTCAGTCTACAAGATTTTGTGAAATCTTGGAACAAAGGAATAAAATGCAAAATGAAATAGAAGGAAGAAACAATGAAATTGTACAGCATGAAGATCTCACCGAGCAACTCTCCAATGCAAATGAAGAGATCAGAATTCTCAAAGAACAGAATGAAAGTTTGAAAAATGAGCTAGATATTCAAAAGCAAGCAAATGAAAGGATGATGAAATCTCAAACAGACTTGGATCAATTAAATGAGCAAAATCTTCACAAACAAAAAGGTAACGCTGGTCTTGGTTACAATGAAGAAGGTGAATCTTCCGAGCAAGGTAGCCAAAGAAATCAAAGACCTACATGCAATTACTGTGGTAAGACAGGTCACACATCAAACAAATGTTGGAGCAATGGAAAGACAAGATTCAAAGGCAAATGCTACAACTGTAATCAGCATGGTCACAAGGCTAGTGAATGCAAGGAAAAACCAAAATTTGAAGGCAAATGTCACAAATGCAAGAAACAAGGTCACAAGGCATCAGAATGTAGAACAAAGACATTCACTCCAGCAGAACAAATTGTCAAAGCAATATTTGGTTGGGATTACAATACCTGGTGCAGATGTCATTATTGTGGAGAATATGGACACATTGGGATGAATTGTACAAGGCATCATCTAAGGAAGAAAGATACAACTATAAGATGTTATACATGCACTGAACTCGGACATATAGCCAAGAAATGCATGAACACAAAGAAGGTTGAAGATGAAAAGAAAGCTAAAGCTGACAACATTCAGAAACAGATGAGACAGCAGTGGGTTCCTAAATCTACCGAGCAGGATAATTCAAGCAATGGTCCTGTCACTCAAGAACTGGGTGACCCCACCATTACAAATTAGATCCATTAAAGAAGATAAGGAACTGCATTTTCAAAGCCTTACCATAAGCAGTTCCAAAATACAAAAGCATAATCGATGAAATCAGTATTTCCGATACATACAGAAAAGTCACTTACCGAGTTGAGTCTTACCGAGCATGGTAAAACTGCAGACCTTACCGAGTTAGGTCAGTCTTACCGAGCAATCGCTAAAGTCATTAAGTCATCTCACCTACCCACTTATCAAGCATTAATGACAGAATTTTAATAAAAAGGGCAAAATCGACTTCATTCTTCACCGCGTTATTTAGCATTCGAAGAGCTTAGGTTTTCAAAGTGCTTAAGGAGATTTAAGATGAATTTGCAGCGAAGGATCTAAAAAGAACTTGTTCCATTCAGCAATGACTTCCACTAGCACCACCAGCAGGAGCAAGGTGAAGAAGACTTCCAATATGTTAGTGAAAGGAGTTAAATGGATAGCGTCGAACTTCAAACTCGTTCCAGCAATCGCAGAATCACTCGACCCAAGTGGAGCACAGTCTAGAATTCCTTCCAAGGTACTTCTTATCAATGACATTCGTACTCATTTCAAATGCACTATTCAGGAGTTAGGGACTTTAGAAATGGACAATGCCCTAAGTCAGCTATGTGTTGACAAAACCCTAAAACCCGAGCATAGACATTTGGAAATCAAAGGTTTGACCCATATCCCACACCTACCAAGAAATTTTCAAGTGAAATGGATTAGGTATGTATTGAGCCGTGTACATGATGGGCAACTATGGTTAGATCAACCTATCTTAATAACAAAGAAGATGATTCATAGGATCACAGGTTTACCGATGTCAGACAAAGCAAAATCCACCAAAACCCTAGGTCGGGACGAACTGTAGGAGTTAACTCTTGCCGAGTGGGATGGCAGAGGATTGAAAATTAACAATGTATCTGATGTTGAACTTAAATTTGGTATTATTATCATTGCATATAAGCTGTATAGTTCCAGTAGGCTAAATAGTGTGGCATGTGAGGCAGTAGACCTTGCCTACAAGGTAGTAAAGAAGAACATGGATTTTGACCTAGCAGAGGTTTTACTAACACAATTCAACAAGAACATGGACAGTATAAGGACATGAAAGAATAATCCATGCAAATTCGGTTCTTTGTTGATTTGTATATTTTTCTATGTACAAAACTTTTTCCCTTCTAAAGGCACAGTAGTATGGAGGAAGGATACTCCAATTTTGTATCAGATAAATGAGTTTATAGCAGAAATAGGTCAGAATTTTGAGACAGTAATGGATAATTATTTTGAAGAATTTAAGGACAAAATGAACAACAGGTTCAGGATTCCTCCTAAGTTGGTAAAAGATTACAAGGATGATATATGTTTCATGGTAGACTGTGATAAAGTTTACATCCAGGCAGCCATACCCCGAGTGGCATGGGTAAAACCATTGCCCTATGAAATTAACATAGATGAAGCAAGGGATATAATAGAAGCCCTGATAAATGAACCAACCATTCCCAACACCCCTGCATTTGGCACTTATGATGAGGCCAAAGCTAGAATTGAGCTTGAAATCAAGCTTCCAAAGGCCATCACCAGTACCAAGAGAAAGGCAGCTAAAGAAACAGAAGAAACAGAAGAGGAATCAGAAGAGGAAGCAGAAACACCAAAGAAGAAAGGCAAAGTAGTAATCACCAAGCCCAAACTTAAAACTGCAGTGTTCACAAGGAGAACCAGGAAAGGGCAGAAAGAAAGTGAAGTTGTATTCAGGAAACCCCCTCCTACCTTCGAAGAAAAATTGAAACAGTTGGAACAAGGATCTGGCATGTCTAACTTCAAGGCACTGAAGTATGAAAGCAGATCAGATGCAGAAAAGATGCTAATCGAGGAACTTTTACTGAACAAAATGGGTAAATGGAAATATACCCCAGATGATATCAGTTCTCAAATTCCAAATGAGCTTCTAGTCAGGATTAGACCAAGATGGACTTCAGCAGTGCAAACTGTCAAAGACATTTATGCACAAACCTTAAAACAGTTGTTACCGAACCTAACATATAAAGAAGTAAAAGAGGCATTAAAGGAGAATGAACACCAAATGACACTTAGGTTTCATACCTTCTTAGTTCTCTCCAAGCAGATAGAAGCAATAGTAAATAATGCCACAATTGTGTGGAAAAGGATATATAAGCTGCCAATGCCATCTGACCCCACGGTAACAATTGAGGGTGATAAAGATGATGAAGAGGATGAAGAGGAGAAGGAAGAAGAAGAAGCAGCTGAGGAAGAAGGTGACACGGTAATAATAGGTGATGAAGAAGACACGGTGATAATAGGTGATGAAGAAGATGATCCTGAACAGGTAGCAGCAGAAGTCATTGCATCTCTTCCTCACTCACCGCAGAAAGGCGTTGCATCATCAACTTCAGCCAGCAGGATTGTGAGCACAGTAGCTACATCTATTGCTCAATCCTTGCCAATCACCTCTCAGCTCCAGACCCCAACAGTTACCTCATCCACCGAGCTGCAGAGCATGTCATTATCTACCGGGATGCAGAGTGTTGCCTCTACCGAGCAACAAGTGACTTCTTCAGTCACCGAGATCACAACTTCTCCTGCAGCATGTATAGTAAGTTTTGCAACCTCTCCAGTTTTGACACATTCTTTAGCACAAATGATCACACCAATCAGCACTCCTGTATGTACATCAATTTTGGGAACAGTCGGTACATCCATGAGTCTTCCTCTAGTAAATCCCATTCTAGTTATAACAACTACTCCAACCTTATCAACCATTGTAACTACATCAAAGGATAAGGAAGTAAGCACAGAAGTAATACAAAAGACACCTTTAAAACTTCTGCTTACCGGCAAGGCTATAGAGGATGATATAGATCTGGATAAAGAGATTGTCATTCCACAAATAGACCTCAATACTGCATCAATTGATGAAATGAGATTGATCGGCCAGTTGTTAGAACAGAAAGCAAAACAAAAACAACTAAGAAGTGAGAGAGACAGGGAATTCAACATCATAAACGGTGCAAAGACCATTCTCACAGATGCCTTAGGTATAAAAGTTGATCCCTCTCAACACATTTTGCTACAACTCGAAGAGGCTGTGAACAGATTCAATGAGGACTCATCAGGAGAAGAGAAACTGATAGAAAGAACCGAGAAGAAATTTGATAACAAGGTGCTTGAGCACATTGCTCAGCAGATAGCAATAAAACAAGTTGAATTGACCACTATTTTGGCCAAGTTAGAAAATTCTTTTAATAATATAACTTCATTTTGTGCAAAGTTATGTGATGTTACCGAGTTCACAAAAGGAATCAGAGATCAACTGAAGAAAATTGATGATGATCTGAAAGTAAGTGCACAACAGTTGCAGCTTGACCCCAGCTCAAGCTCAACTCACCATTCAAACATCAGATTCCTATTAGATAAGCAATCAGAATTGCTCAGGGAAGATGCAAGGATCCGGTCTACATTGTTAGATATTCAGAATATGATCCTTCCTAACATGGATACAATGCAAAAACACATTACACATTCCAAAACATTGATCCATGATAACAGTTTTTCAGTTGCAGAGCATGTAATTGAACTATCAGCCAAAGTTCAAGTTGCATTGTCTATTTGCACAATTTTGCAAGAAAATTGGGATAAGACCTTGGCTCATATCAAACAACTACACTCAGAGTTTATCTCACACTTTAATATTTCTATTTGAGTTATCTATTCTTTGGCATTATTGTCAAAAAGGGGGAGAATATGGAACATATTAGAGACAAAGGGAAAATGATCAAGGGAGAATGTAAATAACAATTGGTATAGAGATAAGTGTATAGAATCATATGTATATTCTATGGGGGAGTTATGTACAGTGAGATATACAGGTATATACAGCAATCTACAATTGGTATCAATTTTGAAGAATCAAGTCAGCATGACAGATTCATTTTTGTCTCATAAGTGTTTTTGTCACTAATGCCAAAGGGGGAGATTGTTGGAATAATGATATATTTGTCATTAGTGAATACACTTAGTGAAAACACTTATTTGATTTTGAATGTTACCGAGCTCATCACTCAGTCCACAGCCTATACCGAGCATTCAGCAAAGCTCACCGATTAAACAGTTCAAACCGAGCAGTAAGACTGTCACCGAGCATATGAGACAAACAGCAGTTACCGAGAAGTCAGTTCAAACTGAGTCACCAGTGGTTACCGAGTGACACTATATCTACCGAGTCACCACAGCTACCGAGTTCCAAGCTACACTTCGGGACTAGTATGGACCGAGCTTCTACTCTTACCGAGAGCATGACGATGCCGAGTACTGTAGTGGACGCCGTGTATCAGAAGATCACCGAGCCAGCTTGAGGAACCGAGTATCTACCGACTCAGTAATATTTTGTTCACCTATGTAAGGCCGACTTAAGAATGAGTTTATGTTATTAATTTGTATGAGGCCGACTTTATGAAATGTAAATGTAATTATGGACGGTATATATATGTAATGTATTATACCATCTGAAGTATGTATGTAAGCTGTATGTATATGCGAAATTAAAAAGGAGCAGAGCAGAAACTGCATTAAGGCAGCAGACCAGAACATTTTCGCAGAGTCAGTAAAGGAGCAGAATCGACATATCTATCTCAGAAGGAGATCAATACTCAAAGGATCTTATCAGCAATAAAGTTGTAAGTCAAGATCTACTGTTTCATCCTAACAGTTGAATCAGTTTGTAAATCCTTTTACCGGGTAGACTTAACAGTCTTTTGTAAATCTCTTAACCAAGTGCATACTTCATTGTATGTTTGTAAATCCTCTAACAAGGTGGACCTAGCAGTCCAAATTTGCTTCTAACAGGGCAGATCATTAGAAGTGATCATTGTAAGCCTTAACCGGCCAACTTTTACTGCAGTACCAAAGTTTTGTGGGTACCATCCCCACCCCAGTTTTACTTTCTATTTGGAAGGTTTCTGGGTCACCAAATCTTTGTGTTATGTGTTGTGAATGATTATATTTTCATGCATGCAGTAGATTAAATGAATGAATGGTTTAATATATGCAAGTGCAGAAATGAATTAAAAGTTTTAAGCGTTACTGATTCACCCCTCCCCTCTCAGTAACTTGGTTAGTCCTATCTCACCCTATTCCAAACATCAAAGTAGAGTACCATCAAGACTATGTCGGTATAGGGTTTTAGCAATAATGGTATATTGAGCGGTTTGGCAAATGAAGGTTTTACGTTGGTTATTCGATTGATTAGGAGGATGTGTGTGATCATAGAGATAGGTGTAGAACTCACCATACCATTGGGATTCAGAACCAATAAGGTGACATATCGTCTCCGATTCAGGGATATCATAAGTGTAAATCCTAAGCTGTTAATAAGAACTCATTGCGTGTTGAATTATGTGGAAGATCTAGGAGAGATGCGATGGTAGCCATAGCATCAGAAGCTTGATTCTGATCTCTGGGTATCTGCTCAAAGGTGATAGTAGTGAATGATGCCTTTAATTGTCCACCATTTGTTTGTATGGCATGAGTTTGTCATCCTTGGTCTGATATTCATCTATTACTTGTCGGATGACCAGTTGGGAGTCGCCATATATTTGTAGCTCTTTCAATTTCCATTATATGGCTAGTCTAAGTCCTGTAATCATGGCTTCATACTCAGCTATGTTGTTTGTGCATGGAAATGTGAACCTGTAAGACTTTGGGATACTGTGACCTTGAGGTGTGATAAATAGAATGCCTGCTCCCGAGCCATGCCTAGTGTATGAACCATCAAAGTATAGTTTCCATGGTTGTGCTGATGTGATCATGAATATCTCTTCATCTAGAAAATTGGAAATGAGAGGATGATCGCCTATGAGTGGTGCATCAGCCAACTAATCTGCAATAACTTGCCTTTTGATAGCCTTACAGTCCACATACTCAATGTCAAATTCACTTAAAATCATCACCCATTTGGCCAAGTGGCCTGTCAATGCTTCTTTGTTGAGTAAGTACTTTAGTGGATCGATCTTTGCAATGAGTTGAACTTTATATGTTAACAGATAGTGCCTCAATTTAGTAGCTACCAAGATTACTACTACGAAAGCTCGCTCGATAGGTGTGTAATTGAGTTCATAGCCAACCAGTGTGCGAGAGATGTAGTAAACATCACACTCTTTCTCTTCTGCATTATGTTGTGCTAGTAGTACTCCCAATGAACCTTCGGATGGATTGTAGTCATCCTTGTAATGTCCTTAGCTGACTGATGTTCTGTGGAGGTGGCATGTCCATGATTGCTTTGACTTTGGCTAGGTCGACCTCAATGCCTTTGCTTGAGATAATGTATCCTAGAAGCTTCCCTGAGGTTACTCTAAAGACACATTTCTTTCAGTTGAGTCAAACATAATATTGTTCCAGTCTATTAAAGATTTTCTCTAATATTTCCAGATGACCTTCTCTTGTTAGTGATTTTGCCAATAAGACATCAACATAATCTTCCATTATGGTATGCATCATGTCATGGAAGATGGTGGTCATTTCTCTTTGATAGGTCGCTCCTGCATTCTTTAGACCAAAAGGCATTACATTCCAGTAGTATGTTCCCCATGGATATGTGAAGGTCATCTTATGTTGATCCTCTGGTGCGATCTCTATCTGGTTGTACCCTAAAAAGCCATCCATGAGTGAAAGCATGGCATGTCCTGCTGTTAGGTCCAATATTATGTTGATGTTTGGTAGGGGAAGTCATCTTTAGGACATGCTTTGTTCAGATCTTTGAAGTCAGTATAGATACGAATGCCCACATTTGGTTTGCCAATAGGTACAATATTGGGTATCCAATCTGCATAATCAATTGGTCTAATAAAACCAACATCCAGGAGTTTCTTAAGGTCTTCTTTGACTAGCACTGCGATCTGGGGATGCATCTTGCAAAGTTTTTGCTTGACAAGCTTGGCTCCTTCTGCTATGATGAGATGATGCATGACTAAATCAAGATCAAGTCTAGGCATATATGCATGTGACCATGCAAAGTTGATCTGATGCTTTTTGAAGAATTCAACAAACTTGGGTTGTTCCTCTGAAGTTAAAAGAGATACCAGATATATGTGGTGAGGAGTTTCAGGAGTCCCCACGTTGTATTCTTTTGTCTCTTCAATAAGGATTGTTGATCGTTCCTGCTATGTACTATAGGGGAGGATGTCAAACCTTTCATCCTCAAGTGCCTTAGAGAGGTTTTCACCATTGGATACGCTCTTTCTCTTTACTTTTGTTGGATCAAACAATACCATAGTGTGGTTTTCATGGGAAGATCCATGTTTTATTATTATATTTTTGCAGCTAAAAGGTTTGGCATCCACCCAAAAGTATGTTGCGCTATTAAGTTCAATGGCGAATGCAACTTTGTGATCCCGTAGTTCCAAAAATTCAATGATCGCCTCATCATTTTGGAAGTGGTCAAGGCATCGGGTATTAGGTTGGTTCCATTCGATGAGTTTAGGATGGATAATGGGCATTACCTCATCGATTAGGTTAAGTTCATTAGATGTGTCAGTGAGGGTCAAGACATTATGGTCAAGGTCATTGATGGTACTCTCCCTATCAGAATCAAACATAGGATGTGACGTAGGATCTGTGGAAGAAGTTTCCAGTTCAGGAATCCAAGAGGTCTTTATCTGTGCTTCTCCATAAATAGGGATGTCTTTACAAGGTGGAGGTAGTGATGTGTCTTCCTCATATGAAGTATTAAGCTAGATGAAATTAAATTCCCATTCATGTGAGTCAGTCTCTGAATCACTTTCCAATATCCAATTACTATACCATACTGGGATGTCCTTTAAGTTAAACATTGCAAGTGTGATCGGTTAATGTACCCTTGTAGATGAAACAATTGGTGCTGCAGGAAGGATTATGGGGATCAACGAAGCCGATACGGGAAGTGTTGGTAGTGTTGAATCAGCTGCTTCTGCTGAAATTGCCGGTATTGTCGTTATTGTTATGGGTTCTGATACAGTTGTTGTTGCTAATGGTGCTATTGATGTTATGGTTGTTGTTGATGGGGTTTTTGGTTTGATTGGTGGGATGACTGGTGTTGTGTATGGTTTTGCTGGTATTTTTAGCCTCAATGGGGCAGTTGCTATGGTGCGCGGTGCTGCTGATATAATCAAAGGTGACTTCTTTGTAGCAGGCTGATATAAAGGTTTGTTAGGTTTTCCTTTGAATTTGAGTTTAGGAAGAATCTCCTTTTGAAAGCCTAAGCCTATGTTATCTTTGGGCTTTAATTCTGGCTCTAGTGGTTCATGTCTTCCTTGCTTGCAAGGTCCCAAAGCACTCTGACCATCATAACCCATTCTTTGCATAATGAGAAGGCCTTTGCCATACTGATCTATGGGAAGCTTAGCTTGTGGAATGTCCATGGTGATGGGATATTTATAGATCCATTCTGCTAAGTCCTCATCTCTAGTCTCTTCTTCTTAACTCTTTCCAAGGATGAAAGGTGTCAATGTACATGCTGGCTTGCCCAGTGGTGTTTGAAGTAACTGTTGAGGTTTACCATGAGTTCTAGGAGACGTAGGCATTTGTCCAACACAAAAGAGTTGACTCAAATTGTACTCTTCAGGACCTTCCTTTGCTATTTTCATCTTGAGCTTCTTTTGCTTGGGTATAGTGGTGTTTGAACTGGAAAGAGAGGTTGGACTGACATATGATGTGGATGAGATGGCTTCTCTATTGTTGGGAATGGTAATCTTTGGTTGATGATTGATATTGTGATAATATGCAAAGGGGTTTGCATCGCCCAGGATTATAATTTCTACCCCATTATGCGGGAGCTTGATACACTGATGGTAGGTGGATGAAATGACTTGCATGGCGTGTATCCAAGGTCTTCCTAACAACAAATTATATGACAGAGGAAGGTCTAGAACTTGATAGATGATGTGCTTCACCACTAGGCCCACTCAGATCGGTAGCACAACTACCCCTTTGGATGAACGCTCTACATCATCATAGGCTTTGATTGTTATCTTCTTACGGGGATCCATTGATTCAATCTCATATCCCAATGCTATGACCAATTGTAGTGTACAAATATTCAGGCCTGCTCCATTGTCGATCAAGACTCGCTTGATCCTATGTTGGTTGATAAACCCTTCAATGTGGAGTGAGGCATTATGAGGTTGTTGGAAGGATGCATTGTCACTTTCAGAGAAAGTAAGACAAGGTGATGATATTAGGTTTCCAACCATAGCTTGGAACTGATTTGTATTTAGGTTTGTAGGGACTAACGCCTTTTGGAGAGCTTGATCCAGATTGTTTTATGAGATGGGGATAAACGCAATAGCTCTAAGATAGATATCAGTGCAGACATTTTTTCTAACTATTCCACAAGGTTATACTTCTTTGGGATATATGGGGTTCCTTGTGGAGCTTCTTTTATGGTGATCTTGTCATGACGTGTAACAACATTGCAAGTGGAGCTGGTATTTTTTATGGTAATAGTTGCAATTTGTTTACTAGCATCATATAGGTGATTCATAGTGTAATTAGACGCAGCTTGCATATAATCAGTGGTATCTATGTTTCTCTTTGAAGTGGAAGGACCCCTTTGATCTTGTGATGGAAGTGAATTTTTGAACATGAGATGATCATTGTTTGTTGTTTTTGGGTCGTGTCCTTCGATTTCAATCTCACCTCGGTCAATGAGATCTTTCAATCTGTGACAATTGCTTGTCTTATGCCCTTTCGCTTGATGGAAATCGCAATGTTCAGTATCCCTCCACCATGAAGGTTTAACTTGAGGTTCATAATTTGATGTTTTGGGTAAGGTCACCTGATTTTGAGAAACTAGTTGACGTAACACTATTTCAATAGGTTCCCCCAAGGAAGTGTATGTTCGCTTTAGTTTAAAATTTTATTGACATTGTCTGGGTTCCTCTTGAGGTACATTGCACCCTTGATTTGGAGGAGCAACTGTGTTATTCTTGGGTGGGGGGTTCTGTCCTGCAAATCGGACCACAGGTTGTGCACTTTTGATAGTTCTTGCATCCACAACCCCGTCATTGATGATGTTTTTGTTTTTATTCCAGAAGTTAAGCTTGTCACTGTTTAAGTGTGGGTGAGGGCCATCCTTTGGCTCATTGTATATCTTGATAAGCCCTTTTTTGATGAGATCTCGCTCACATTTTAAACCTTTATTGATCATGTCATTGAAAGAGTCTGTGTCTTTTACATCTAGGTGAAATTCCATTTTGTCATTGAAGTTGGAAATAAATATTTCCACCAGTTCTTGTTCAAGTAACTGAAGAGAATGTCTGCTAGACATTTGACGTCATTGTTGAAGAAAGACTGAAAATAGCTCACCTGGTTTTTGCTTAGTGTTACATAGATCAGCCATAGTGATATCACGTTCCATGTTATGTGAGTAATGTGCCAGGAACTTGTGGAATAGTTCTTCAAAGGTCCTAATGCCACCTTGTATTCGGGAAAACCATGATGTGGTTGTTCCTCCCAAACATTGGGGAAAGAGTCGCATTAGGTATGTGTCCTTGTATGCCACTTCGAGGCAAGTTGAATGGAATTGTCTAACATGATCGCGAGGATCTCCTTTTCCTCAGTACTTTTCAAACTTGGGTGTTTCAAACCCTCATGGAAAAGGAGGCATATGAAGATTCCTATCAAAGGGATAGGGACAAATGTCATTGAGTGAAAATTGATTGGTTCTTACACCACTATGAAGTTGTTGGGTGAGATTTTCAACTTTTTGCTGCAACATGTCTATTTCATTTGAATGAGGAGGAGGTGGGGGATTACCTTGATGAAGGTTATATCTAATGTGATCTCGACCTCTTTCATCCTCATTACGATTTTGGCATTCTGATGCTTGTCTTAATTGTGCAACATCAAAGTTAGAGGATAGTTTAGCCCCCTCTCTAGCAAGTCTTAAAAAGTGACCATCAGCATTATTCTTTAGTATTTCATCAAAAAGTCTATTAAAGAGAGGGTTGTGTTGTGCCCTTTCTATTGCTGCAGGAGTAGGAGTACTTGGATTTTCATCATTTGCGTTTCCTAAAAGGGCTTCTTGGAATTCATTGATATTTTCCTCCTCTTCCTATTCAATTTCTTGTTGTCTAGACCTTGATCTGGTATGAGCCATTTTGTTTACAAGTTTTTGTTGAATTTTGATGAAAATGATGATGAGTTGGTGATGGAATGAAAGATTGATATTTGGTGAAGTATTTTGCATACGGATCCCTAGCACTAAAGGTAGATGCTACCAAAGTTCTTCCTTGAATTGCTTGTTGTGTTTTGATTGACAAAGTTTGATGTGATAAGGTTTAGAGAGATCTAAGATGTGTTACAGACTCAACTACCTAGTAATGAGAGGATTCACTGGTAGACTAGTTTTTACATGCATAGAAATGCCTTTTGGGATGATTTTATCCTAGATGTAGAGACACTCTAAAAAGTGATGTATCATTTTTTGATTCAAACAAAATTGAAAAAGAACTTAGGACAAAAACCTCTTGATGTTTTGAGAGTTGAAATGGATTTGATGAGATGTGAATGTGGGAAATGGATGAAATGTTAACTTCAATAGAAACTTTGTGTTACAAAAGGAACAAACTCTTCCTCTTCTTGTTGAGGGGTCGGTGGCTCTACCCTAGCTGAGTTATATGTGATACAAACATCTAGAAAGAAGGCAAGATTGATCTTGCCTCCCTTATTCTGATGATAAATCAAAGCTCTATATTGAGTAAAAGCTTTGTGGTTTAATGACTCTTGATCAAACTCATTTGATTTCCCTTGAAGACAGAGACACATGTGATGTAAGAAGGTTCTATGAGAGACAAAGATTTGTCTATTAAGATAGAAGAATTTCCTCCTTTTGATAAAAGCCTTTGAGTTTTATGGTATTTTCTTCAAGTTGATGTGTTGATGAGGATTCTTCTTTCTCAAGATGTGAAGAATGGTCATATAGTGTGATACTTTTGTTTTGATTAAGTAAAAGTAGGTATTTGAAAGGTACCCGAACCTTTTACAAGCCATGAAAATAGAACTACTAAAAAAAGTGCCTGATCACTTCAAAAACACAAAATGAACCCACTGAAAGGGATTAGCTTAACACAACATTACATTAAAAAACTCAGAACAAACATCAAAAGGAAAGCACAAAAACAACAAAGAGACAAAACCATGGACAACTACTGAAACTAAATACTATTCATAATTTCCTCAATGTGAACAACCATTTGTTTCATGTTGTTCGTTGAGGTCTTCAGATCCTTTAGCTCACGACCTTTGATGTCACCCTTATTCTTTGTGTTAGCTCTAGTCCTCCTTTCATGACCCTTCTTGTTCAACTTCTCTTTATCACCATCCTTCTCTACATTATTCTCGAACCTGTTGATAAGGATGTTCATGTTGTCCACCGAAGATTTGAGGATTTGGAAATTTTGATCAGCAATCTTCTTGATGTTGAGCTCCAGCCTGTCAATTCTGCTACCAAAATCTTTCATTTTGTTTTCCATTTCCTTTCTATCTCCCATCTTATTGACCTTTCTTTGTGTTGCTAAGATTTTTCCAACCATACATTCAGTAGCTTCCGCATTATGCAGAATGGCCACTAATTCTTTAACATGCTCCGCCAAGGGCTTGTCACCAACTGCAATTCTTGCAATGGCCTATGTATCGGTTTTCAGACTGACCATAGTAGTGATGGTCTCACACAAGGCCTTAACGGTATCTTTGTCACCACTATCACTTTTATCCCCTTTTTCCTCCTTATGCAGACTTGTGGTATTCACGGTCTCCAAATTGTCCTTAACCGGGTTACCCTCCCCTTCTTTGTCCTGACTATCAATCCTCTTGTTTCCTTCAGCCTCCTCCTCAGATTCAACCAGAACATAATTGAAATCAAAATTGCTACCCTTTTTAGTATAATTGATACTTTGTTATTTCTCTTTGTTTTTAATCTTTTCTTGGTATTTTGAAAATGTTTACGTTGGATGAATACTTTTTTTTGGAACTGATTGTTTTGATTTTTCTCTTTGACAAGAAAACAAAGCAAGCACACAAACACAAGAATGTTGCCTCAAAAGGCACAAATAGGTGTGGGTCTAGATCAACCCAACCCTTTAAAATTTTTATGACCCTTTCCTTCAAATGTATTTTAGGTGTTTCCAAAGCTTGAAGTCGGCTCAATTTGCACTAGTCTTGACTCAAAACGAAAAAAACTTCAAACACTCTTTATCCCTAAGGTCAAATGGCTAGTTGCAATAATTTCAGCCCACATCTTGATATTTTTTCAACTTCGGTACTACATACCTTATGAATTTCATTGTGGCAGGTAGGATGTGATATACTAAGTCTTGCACGAGCATAACAAATAGATGATCCCTATGATGGAGGAGTCACCACTTTTATTGGGCTACAAGTAAACTTTCAAAAAGCTATGTTTCTACTCAAGGAAATATGTATGGTGAGTATCTTGGGAGCAAAACCTTCTATGCTCTTGCACTAAATTTATCACAAATATCCTCAATCAATAGAACTAGTGGGCTACTACTTAAAGGTGTTTAGTAATTTTTGATGTTTTTGGACATAAGTTCATTCTGTGGTGACTTAAGAGCCTTGTAACTTGGGGTGGGGCCCATTTGTCCTTTCGGCAAGTTACACTGTAGGAACAGCTAAAGGCTACAACTTTGGCTCTCACCTAATTTCTACAGCAGCTCGATCGATTTACCATGTGAGGTCGTTCCCAAGAGTGATGTGTCTCTTGGCAGGCCTCTCTTAAAAAGATAAAATTTGAGTGTTACTAACACTTTTCTCTTGCACCTAGGACCACGAAAGCCAAGGGAGAGGATAGTGTGTGTTAGAAGTAGGACCACTCGACAAACTCTTTTGTCCAAGTGTGCCAAACATAAAATACACTTGTTCTTTTTAACTTGTCATCGCAATGGTGATCTAACTATTTGGAGATGTTGCCCCAACATTCATGGTGTTCTTTTTATCCTTTCAAAGGCAATGTGTTGAGTAAACTAGAAAAAAAATACAATCTTGGTCAACTTAATGAAAAACATGTTTGCCTGAAATAAATCATTTTGCAAAATGAGACAAGTTGATTGTTCTTTTTACTTGGACAAAAATTCAAGCATTGATTGTGAATTTCCTTAAGTTTGATGCAAGAAATGAGATTTGTTTGTTTTGTTTTAAGCACCAAATATAAGTGAATCCTAACTTGCAATGAAAGCAAATTTGTGTGTGAGTTTTAGAGCAGCAAAAATGAAGTGTTTTTGCAGTTGATTTTTAAGCACCAAATGAAAATTTTCAAGTTGCCTATCTTGCATGAAAAACAAATTTTGTTTGTAAGTTTTAAAGCACGAAATGAAATTTTGATCTTAAGCAACAAAAAGGGTTAGTTTAAAACCTGCACATGAAATGAAAAGTTAGTAAAATTCGAAAATATTGTGGGCTTCCACAAGCCTAAGAAAAATAAATTTAACGGTTACAAGGCCTTTTTTTTACAACGTTCTGTTACAATAGCGCTACTCTGTGTGAAAACATAAGTGCTACTTAACACAAACGCGTGAAAGTAAGGACAAAAGCGCTAAATTTGAGACAATAGCGCTATTGTGAAAACAATAATGCTAAAAGATCAAATTTCAATAGCTCTAAAGCGCGAACAAATGCACGTTAGGTTCACCAAATGATGTTAGTTGTCTAAAAAAAAGTTGTTGTTGGATTCACGTCGGGTTCACCAAATGATGCTCTACAAAATGGACAATGTTAGACAAAAACCTGTGGTCGTATAACACATAAGAACACAAGAAACAAAGATAAATGTTAGTGTTAATCAACCAAAAACTAGTCTAAGCAGGCATATCAAGAGAGACACTAAAAACATGATGAAGTATTTAACTATGAAAGCAAACACAACAAGGCATCTCCAAATGCCTTCTACCATGCTTGTAACTCCTTCTCCCTTGTTCCTCTCCTTTCCAAGTTCCAAATTAGTGTAACTCTTAGCATCTTTTTGCACTATGGATGTCTTATGGAGGTTCAAGACTGAAAAATGATTGTTCTCAAAATGATATGCAAATGTGAACAAAACTAATTAGATATGCTATGAAATGAACTAAGATTTATATTAGTCCAAAATGACAATATATGTTATTTATGCTAAATGCTCTTTCTCTAAAATTCACTATAATGTAAATGCATACAAGTTTTCAGGATCTGGATTATGAAGAGATGAGCTCTATTTATAGGAAAAATGGAGCAATGGATGGTTGAGATTGAGTAATCTCAACAAGGGCCAGGATTGAATGACATTCAATCCATGTGAGGGCTTTCAACCCAATCCCAGGATGACAGGTGTCAACATGAGATGAGTTGAGAGGAGAGGGAAGAAGCATTAAATGCTTGACATGACCTAAGGTTTAACTTGGGAGTTAATGTCAAGGTTGGGTTGAGTGAATAAATTTATTATCCAAAGAATAATGCTTTTATCCAATGGATAAACTCTGGTGTAAAGGTTAAAGGGATAACCATGGTCAAAGCAATAAATTCTTGAGGAGACACATGAGTTACATGAGGGTTGAGTTAGGGGTCAAAGTCCCTAACTATGGGTGCAAGTGGATTTAACCATTAATGGTCATGTAAGAGCCATAAGTGGTTTGGAAGACTTTAGAGGTTAAATTGTTGAACACACAAAGCATTTAATTATTTTCAAAGACTTTGAAGTCTTTGAGAAGTGACTCCAAGCTGCTTATGAATGTGACAACATTTAGGGGATGGATTAGGCTAATTAGAAAGGGGTTTAGAAGAATGTAGAAGGGGATTAGGATTGCAAGTGTGTTTGGTGGGTGAGGTAAAATAGGATTTTTATAAAAATAAAATTCATTTATTTCAACAAATAGGTGCAAGTTGCATTTTTAGGAGAATGCAAGTGGGAAGGGATTAAATGATTTAAATAAATATTTTATTTTATTTATTTAAAAGATGAAAGGGGATTAAATTGAATAAATAGGATTTTATTCATTTAATTGATTGTGAATTTGGTTTAATGAATTAATTAAAATAAATTGAATAATTTATTTAATTAATAGGAGAATATTTTGAAGATGAATTAATTAAATGTTAATTTAATTAACTTGTGGCTAGTGGATTTTTAATCAAATAAATAATAAATATGCATTTAATTAAAATGGATAGATTTATGTGACTACACCTACCATATTATTAAATGCCCAAGTTTTAGCTTAAGCGTAGAGTATAATAGACCAATAATTAAATAAATAACTTTATCTAATACATGATAACTCTAATAATTAATGGAGGGAATAGCACAGCTGGAGGGAAATTTGAATTATGTGAATGGAGGGAATGACACAGCTGGTTCCTCTGGTTCTGCTGCCTCTGCAGCTCAAGGACAACTTGTCTCTTTGGGGTCTATGGTGGATGATGAGGATGGTCGAAAGGATGGGGAACCATGGCATCAGGACCCTCCTGTTAACTTTAAAAATACTCAAGATTCTCCAAATTTGGGTCCCGAGATCTTGAATGTTGAATTTGAAAAGACGGCCAAGGTGAAGGTTCTCAAACCCTGGAACAACTTATTTGCAAACAAACCCACTAGTAAATCGTCTTTTCCCTTTGTGGAAGATATTTCTGATAGAAAGGTAGGCATATTAGATATTGCAATACCTGATGTGGTCATAGACCACAGTATTTCTCTAATGGCTTTTTCTCTAGTGGAAAAATTTGTTGGACCAAGACCTAATATTGAAGTCGTTAAATCTTTTGTGAAGAGACAATGGAGGTTGAAAGGATAGTTTGATGTCTCAGCCCTATCAAGGGGATTCTTTGTCTTTTCCTTCTCTTGTGGGGAAGATTTGGAAATGGCTCTGAGTGGAGGACTCTGAATGCTTGGAAAATATTCTTTATCCTTAAGAAAATGGTCTCCAAATATGGAGCTCAATGATTCCTTTTTTGAATATGCTCCGGTCTGGGTGTGGTTGCCTAGTTTGCCGCTTGAATTTTGGTTGGAGGATGTATTCTCAGGCATTCCTGACTCCTTCGGGGAGCTTGTGGCTATAGATTCTATGATAGCAACACAAAAGAGACTGGTGTATGCGAGGATATGTGTTAATATCTCACAGAATATGGACCTTCCTAGCTCAATCGAAATAAATTCCAAGCTAGGGAAGTGAGAACAAGTTATAGAGTTTGAATCCCTCCCTTTTGTGTGCTTCTCTTGTAACAAAGTTGTACATTGGGCAAAGGCTTGTCCTAGTAACCCCAAGAATGCCTAGAAGCATAACAATCATGTTAAACAGATCTAGAAAGAGAAGATGAACAAAAATGAGGAGGGTAGAGCGGAAGGAGGAAGTGGACCTCCTAGTAACTCACAAGATATAACAAAGGATGATAGGAAAGCTAGTCCTTCCAAGGATACTCTTCAGAAGGAAGTTAGAAAGGATGAAGATAATGTATTTGAAGTTAAAACAATCAATGGATTTGAAGTTTTACAGATTCAGGAGGAAGAAAATGTAAGTATAGAAGAAATTCTTGAAGATGGTGAGAATGGTGACATAAATGAATCACAACATGAGTCTCCAAAAGATACAGAACATGAAATTAATAAAGTGTGTCCAAAGGACTTTGAAGGTCCAGATGTTATCATTGAAAAAAAGACCTAGTTCAAATCGCCCCAGGTTAACCTTAACTCTCTATTTCAGAGTGTTGGAACTGAATCACCCACCTCTTCTTAGAGAAAAGGAGAACCTTGGAATAGTAAGCAATCTGCATATAAAGATGAAAAAGATGAAGAGATAGGAGTGGGAAAAAAGAAAAACAAGAGAACAGGATGATCTAATGGGGTTAAAACTAGAACTAGGTCTAAGGTGGATATTGGTCTTTCCAAATCCCTGCAGGGACGCAAAACTATGAAGTGGCATAGGGACTAGGAGAGCAAACAAAATATAGCTGATGGAAGGTAGCGAACCATTTAGGAATCCTGCTTCCAGGTTTCCAAATGAAGGTGATTTCTTGGAAAATATGAGGCCTAAATGGTCTCCATAAATAGGATGTGCTAAGAAATTTTATTAGAGATCATAAGCTGGATATCATCCTAGTTCAGGAAACTAAAATAAGGAAAAATTCAAAAAATTAAATCTTTAAACAGGGGGGTGTTTGTGGTAGTATTTCTAATGGGGCGTCTAGTGGAGTGGTCCTAGTTTGGAATAAGAAAATTATTGATGGAGAACTGATTGATGAAGATGGTAATGTCATTTCTATGAGAGTGAAATGCATTGTTGAAGGACAGGAATGGGTGGTCACCAACATTTATGCTCCAAATTCTAAAGCTGCTAGGAGTAAGTTTTGGGACAAAATCCAGTAGAAAAGAGGGTTTTTTCCCCAGGATAGTTGGTTGTTGATGGGAGATTTCAACACCCCTTTGCAAGAGATTGAAAAATTTGGAGGAACTCAAGCTCAACTAGATAGCAGGATTGATCTTATGGACTTCATCAATGCCAATGCCCTGATTGATGTTGACCTATCTAGAGCTTCCTACACTTGGTCTAATCGAAGGGATGAAGGAGATCTTATTTAGGTAAGGCTAGATAGATCCCTTGTTACTCCTGACTAGGTTCTTAAGTATAGATGCTCTTTGACTGTTATTAACAAGATAGGATCAGACCATTATCCCATTTCTTTTGTTGTTGATTTTATTAAGGGCAAACGTTGTTTTCCATTCTAGTTTGAAAAAATGTGGATTTCACACCCTTCTTTGGAAACTTACATTGCCAAATGGTGGAATATTACTGTGGATGGCTCTGTCATGTTCAAAGTTGCTAAAAATTTAAGAAATACCAAAGATAACATTAATATTTGGAACAAAAAGTTTTTTGGAGACATTTTTAAATCCAAGAGGAAGCTTAAGGAGGAATTAGAACAAATTCAAAACTCTATTCAGGAAGATGGTTATAGGAAGTTCCCCAAGACTAAAGAAGATGAGGTACTAGCCAAATTACACAACACTATATCAAGAGAAGAAAAGGCAGAGATCTAGGGCTATTTGGTTAGAAGCTAGTGATAGAAATACTAATTTTTTTCATATGACATCAATGAAGCATAAAGTAGCTAGCAAAATTTCAAGATTAATTGTTGATGACAAAATTCTTGTCAAAGATGATGACATAGGTGATGAAGTTGTTAGGTTCTTCTCTAACCTCCTGACAGGTAGCAAGGAAATTGACATTGTTAAGCAGCAAGATCTGGTTGATAATATTCCTAAGATTATTGGACCTAATCAGAATAAGATATTATCTACTATCCCTTCAGTTGATGAAATTAAAAAAGTTCTTTTCTCCTTTCAAGGGGATAAGGCTCCGGGCCCAAATGGCTTCCCAATATTTTTATTTCAGGAATATTGGCACATTGTTGGCGATGATACGACCAATATTGTCAAAGAATTATTTGGATCCAGAAGAATTCTTAAAGAAATCAACACTACTTTCATTGCTCTAATTTCTAAGGTGGCTGGAGCTGATTCTATGGGTAAGTTTAGGCCAATAAGTCTTTGTAATTCTTTTTACAAGATAATCTCAAAAGTCTTGACTTCTAGATTGCTGGTTGTTCTTCCCCTTGTTATCTCTAAGGAGCAAAAAGGATTTGTCCCCGGTAGGCAGATTTTGGATTCTATAATTCTTGTGCATGAGAATATCCACTATCTTAATGCTACAAACAAAGAGTGATTCCTCATAAAGCTGGATTTGGCAAAAGCCTATGATAGGGTTGAATGACGGGCTCTTTTTAGGATCATGGAGGCCTTTGGATTTGATGAGAAGGTTATTAAAATCACTAGAGAGTTGATACCTACCCCAAATTTTTCTATTCTTGTTAATGGATCTTCATCTAGATTTTTTAAATCTTCAAGGGGACTCAGGAAAGGAGATCCTATATCGCCTATTCTTTTCACTCTTTTGGTGGAATGTTTAAGTAGATTGATTCAAAAGCTGAAAAAGAATAGGACCATCAAAGGGTTGCAACCCTCTTCTGCTAATGTCTTCTACACACATCAACAATTTGTTGATGATGCAATATTGTTGGGATATTCTTCTGTTAGCAAAGCTTCTGCCTTCAAAGGTGCTCTTAGATCTTATTCCCTTGCTACTGGACAACAAGTTAATTGGGAGAAATCTGCTATTTTCTTCATCAATACCCCATTTTTGAGGCATCAAAGGATTGCTAACATAATTGGCTGTAAGGTTGAGCTGCTCCCCTCTACTTATTTGGGTCTCCCTCATGGTTTGGCTCCTCCAAACTCTTTTTGGAATTCTTTAATTGATAAGCTCAACAAAAAATTGGTAGGTTGGTAAGGCTCTATGCTATCAGAGGTTGGTAAGATTCAACTTCTTCAAGCCACTCTTCAGAATCTGCCTGTTTATGCTCTTAGTTTATTTAGTATAATAGGAATTCATAAAATATTTCTTTGGTCTGGTGTGGAAGATAAGAAAATGATTGCTTTGGTTGCCTAGGATAAAGTCTGTTCTCCTAAAAGCAACGGGGGGTTAGGTATTAAATCTCTCAAACCTTTCAACAAAGCTTTGTTAGCCAAATAGATTTGGAGGGCATATGGTATTAAGAAATATTAGAGTAGGGTGTGGTTTGATAAATACATACATAATCAGCCCATTCATTCTCTTCTCTATTCTAAAGATATCCCTACTGGATCTTTTATATGGAATAGTATGATCAAATCTATTAAAGTTGCTAAAGTTGGAGCTGGATGGGTCCTTGGAAAAGGTAATAAAATCAGATTTTGGAAGGATGTCTAGATTAAAGATGAGCCTCTTTTTAACCAAGATTGCAGCCATTTTATTGAAGAATGTAAAAGGAGGTATGGTTCTCTGGTCTTTAATTATTGGAAGGAGAATAAATGGGTTAGACTTGATGTAGTTTATGTTGGATTTTCATCGCTCCAACATGATTTGCTATCTTTTTCTGTCACCAAAGATTCTGATGATGTTTTCTTATGGAAGAGTAATCCTTGGGGTAATTTATTTTTGCCTCTGCTTATAAAAAATTGCTACTCAGGCCTGCAACCCTATATGGACTAAAGTTTGGAATATATTCCTCATTCCTAAAGTTAAAATGTTTTTTGGCTTGCAACTCACAACAAGATACTTACCATTGATATACTAGTTCGAAGAGGATTCATGATTCCTAATAGGTGTGAGTTATGTCAGAAAGAGGCTGAGTATGTGGATCATTTGTTCATTCATTGTTCTTTTACCTGGGAGATCTAGGGAAAAGTGTGGATGCAATGGAAATTCGATTGGGTAATGCAAAATAGTTTTAAGGAAGTCATCTAGCAATGGATTTTCCTTACCAAGCTTCCCATGATTAATACCCTCTAGTCCTTTGTCCTTCCTATGACCTATTGGCATATCTGGAAGGAGAGAAACAATAGAGTTTTTAGGGAGACTAAGTGTTCTTCTCAGGTGGTTTTTGAAAATATTTGAAGGGCTATTAAAGAAAACATCAATACCATTCACAAAAGTAATAAGCAATGTAGCTATATTAACATGACCGATAATGAGAAAAGCATCCTAACTGAATGGAATTTGATACACAAGGTCTGGAAATATGATATGAAGAGCAGAAGAGATAATGTTGTGTGGAGGTTCCCTATTCATGATTGGGTTAAGGTGAACTTTGATGGTGCAGCTAAAGGAAATCCTGGGAATGCTGGAGGGGGAGGGGTCATCAGAAACTCTTATGGATTTTGTGTTGTTGTGATTTCCTCTCCCTTTGGAGTTTAAAACAACCATGTGGCAGAAGCTCTGGCAATGTTAAAATGCCTTCATCTTTCTCAAAGATTTAATTTTAAAAGAATTTGGCTAGAGGGGGATTCTCTCAATATAATTCAGGCTATTAAAGGTATTAGTTCCCCTTATTGGAACATCCAAAATATCATTGATAATGCTAAAAAAAATTTAGATGCCTATGATAGTGTGATTATTACCCATACCTTTAGGGAAGGTAATAGGGTAGCCAATTTGTTAGCCAATGAGGGGGTCATTTTAGCGGAGGATGCTAAGTATATTGGAGAATTATCATGTATGAACAGAGTCTGAGAGAAATTATTTTTTGACAGAGTCCATGGTACATGTTAATTTCATTATTACCTTTTTGGGTTTGGACTTTAATGATAGATTTTGGAGTGAGGCAGATTGTCAGTTGAGTACCTGTCTCAGGCATTGCGATAATGAGTACCGGTGTGACGGGCCTTATCATATTAAGTGTTGGGTTATTTTGAATGTTTTAAAAGACTACTTGAATAAAAATAAAATCACCTTGTTTTTTATTCCAGCGTCTTGTTTCTTCAACATTTTGTCAGTTTGTGCTCTTCTGAGGGTTTCGACTTGAATAGCCATCACATTATGGGGGGAAATCTTAACCGCAATGAGCCTACCAGCTGTGATAGCTGGAAAGGTGAAAGGAAAATATGGTGAAGGTTGCACATATATGACTTCATCGATTACATGGAGAAACTGCATGGGAGCAAGAAGTCTATTTCCCGTGGTTTTGCCAAGGGCTGGAAAAATAATAAAGTTACCCTGTTTGGCCAGACATGGAAGTTGGATGAAGATTGGTGGCGGAGGTGACCGACTTGTAGAAGGATGGCATCAAATTTTACAGAGACCACAAGTTCTTGGTGGAAGCCATCAAGAATTTCCCCAGAAATGAAGAAGAAAGGGCTTGGCTCACCAAAAAGGATAATGCTTCCTATTATCTCCCTAACCAGGTAAAATCTTTCTAGAAGAAAATGATGAAAGTTTTAATGAAGTACCTTACAGTTGATGGAAGGTTTTTGAAAGTTTACAATTACCACTTTGTTATCCTTAACCATTTTCACCATGGATCTAAGATATTTTTGCCCTTCAACTTGGCCTCCTCCCTTAATGATAGCATGGCTGACCATGCGAAAAGCCTAATTCCTACCCCATTGCTCACCAAGGCCTAATTTTGTTAATATATGAGAATCTAAAGGGTAAAGCTAAGGATAATAAGGATGATCCCTTTGTGGAGAATACCCACATTTCTGAGGATTATGATGGCTCTAATTTTGATGAGGATTCTTCTAGTCTTTCTCTGAATAAGAAATCAAGGGTTAGTGATGAAGCTAAAGAAGACAGTGAAGAGAATGTTGGTTCTGAGTAGGAGCAGGAAAAGGAGGTGGAAGAAGAGGCAGAGAATGAGCAGGAGAAGGAGGTTGAGGGTGAGGAAGGGGATGAGCAGAGAGAAGAGGATGTTGAAGAGTCAGAGGTGAAGGATAATCCGTATCTCTCGGATAACAGGGATGATGTTCAGCACAACATGGAGGGGGGAAACCCTAGGTCTGTGGACTTTGCCCTGGATTTGGAGAACGTGGAATCCATTCTAGATGCTGATAGAAATAACACCCTGGAAATGTTCAATTTCTAGAAATGGGTGGTTGATAACATCACTATCATTAAGGATAAACAGAGAGAGTTGGATTTTAAAATTAAAAATTTGATTAACGATATCAACATTAAAGGTAAAGAGGATAGTACGGAGGATACTAGTGCTATCGAGGATGAAAAAGAAATTTTGGACTGGCCTGAAAGTGACATTATATAGGGAGATTTGAAGCACCTTGAGGATGTGGTGAGGATTATCAAAGAAAAGGGTGAGGTTGATAATGGTCTGATAAACAACCAGATTGACAAAACTAAGAATGCTTTGAAGAAATTCATGGAGCATAGTCTGGTTGTGTTGAAGGTGTCCTCTCAAAACATGAATGCGTTGGTTGCTTTCCCAGAGAGGAACAAGTAGAATAAAGAAATGATGATTATTGATGACGAGCCGACTTCTAGTTCCATTCTACACTCTTCTAGACGCAGAACCAAGCAAAATGAAAGTGAGCTAGAGCTCAAGAAGAAAGGTAATCAATAGATGCAGGAAAATAAAGAACTCAAAGAGGTAACTAATGCGATGATGATGCCGGTCAAGGATGTGGAAGAGACTATAAATATTTTCATCTGATATGTAATTTTGTTTTAGGAGTGCTAGTCTCTCGCTGGCCTTGAGCTATTCTTTTCTTTGGCTGTTGTTCTTTTTGCTATTCTTTTGCAGCCTTTCTCTCTTTGTTTTGTCTTTTCTAGTTTCTCTTTTTCTTATCTCTTCGTTATTTAAGTGGGTTTTAGGTCCCTTATAACCTTATTTTCCTTAATAAAAAATAATTAACAACAATTCTGTGTCCATAGCATTATCTTGAAATATCCTTAGGTTCCTTTCTTTCCATAATTACCATAATAATAGTGATGGGCTACAAATCCAAAGATTTCCAAAGAGATGATTCTTTCCTTCATGAGGCCAACATGTGAAGACACTCAATATGTCATTAGGAAGGGCAGTTTTCCATCATAATCTAGCACACAACCATCTCCAACATGTTTATGAATGTAAGGAAGTTAAGTAGTGGAACAACTTCCTACACTAATCTTGAGAGGAGAGTAATGCAAAACTTTTATAGATCATTGCAACAGTTACAAAAACTAAATAGAAATAAACACAATATCATGCATACCACAACACAACAACACATTGATTTATGTGGGGAAAACCCTTTCGAGAGAAAAACCCCACATGCCAAAAGTAGCTCAATATATTATTAAGCAATCAATAACATATTACAATATACTTATAGAGAAATCTCTTTATAGGAGTATCACTAATCAAAGACTCAGAGGTAACTAAATATCCATAAGACTCTTACACACAACCTTTATTTCATTTACCTTATATATAGGAGATAGAATATAAGAAACCGTCAAATAGTATTACAAAATCATGGGCTAAAACCACCTAATAAAGTAGAGATGACTTTATCTCCATTATAGATGTCTTATGATGTGTCAAAACACATATCAACATGTGTTCTTCCCTTTTACAACTCATTTATGTGTCCGATGTAATTTATATTTCCTATTTTAGGAGTCTAAACTTTTGAAGGCCATAACTTGTCAACCGTGTGTTTGATTGATGAACTGTTTGAAGCGTCAGAAAGCTCGCGAAGTGCTCTATCACTTCATAAACAACTAAACTATTTATGCCCACTTTTCAAGGTGTTTTGGAGCCTCTAAAGTCCTCAAAATAAATTTTAAACCTTTCGTCGTACCCTTCAAAAATGGAAACTGTAAGGAAGTTAAGTAGCATAAAAACTTCCTACACTTACCTTCAGAGGAGGGTAATGCAAAAAAATTTATAGATTGTTACAACAGTTATAGAAACTTAACAAAAATAGACACAACAACATGCATACCACAACACAATGATTTACGTGGGGAAAACCCTTTCGGGAGAAAAGCCCCACACTCCAAAAGCCGCCCAATATATTATTCAGCAATCAATGACAAATTACATTATACTTGAATAGAAATCTCTTCATAGGAGTACCACTAGTCATAGATTCGGAGGTAACTCAATAGCCATAAGACTCTTACACACAACCACTATCTCACACACCTCATATACAAGAAATCATCAAACAATATTACAAAACATGGGATAAAACCACCCAATAAAGTTGAGTCGACCTTATCTCCTATCTAGATGCCCTATGATGTGTCAAAACACACATCAACACATGTCCCTCCCTTTTACAGCTCATTTATGTGTCTGATGCATTTTATATTTCTTATTTCAGCAGTACAAACTTCGAGAGGCCATAACTTGTGAACCGTGTGTCCGATTAACAAACTATTTGAAGCGCCGAAAATCTCGCGAAGTTCTATATTACCTCATAAACCTCTATGCCATTTATGCCCACTTTTTAGGGAATTTTAGAACCTCTAAATTCCTCAAACTTAAATTTAAACCTTTCATCGCACCCCTCCAATACGAAAACTTTTATATCTTCAAAAGAAGTTGTGATCTTGCGATGAAACTTTTCCGAAATGCTTATCTAGCCAACCAGAAGCTTTGGGGAGGACTTCACACCATTTCATGCTCAAATGAAAACTTACTATAAATAGTAACCTCATGTAGATGCAAGGTTGAGATACCATTTTTTCCAACAAAAAATATTGGCCATTTGGTGGAATTGATTATGTGTTGCATTGATGTTTTGTCATTGATGCCAACACTAGCTATTTGGATGCTTTACCAACACCCTTCTGGTCCCGGTAGGATGAGTGGTTTTTGATTAACTTGGATCCAACATGATCCGGTAGGCTCCGGTATAGTCTAGTGATGGAATTGGCTTGTTCATGATACTCATGATCATATTTGGTCAGTTGGTTTTGGTCTGGAGATTGGATGCTATCCTTCTTACTTAGAAGATTGGTTTCTAGTTCCAGTGAGGGTTTCACCGATAGAGCATTTGGTGATCTTTGATGAATTGCATAAGTGGTGTTGGTGTAGCTTTTGATAGAGTTTCTGGATATTGTTGGTAATCATATTTGATATTTGGTGGATGGAGATCATTGTTGAAGCATATGGACCTATACTGGGTCTCGGTTGATCTAGGTTATGGACCGGCTTTAATGTAACATGTGGATATGACCTATTGATGTATTTTTGCGATATCTTATGTGTTGATATTATTTGTTTGGTCTAAGGCCAACATGATTTGTAATTATGTAATCGGTTTATTGTCGGGTGGCTAACCTGATTGTTTATGGTCGAGGGTTTGTATATATAGATGTAAGATCTCATTGTAGATCATCATGGTTGTTGTTAGAGGTCATGGTTAAGGAATGTAATGTGTGAATAATTTAATATCATTCAAGCAAAAGAGTTGGTCGATCATTGGAGATCAAATTGTATTTGTGTAAGAGGGTTTAGTCCTCTGGTATTGAGCTTAACCAGAATTGTACTCGGGCATAGAAGATGTTATCTTTTGCAGTTCAACAGTTCTCCGGATTTCTATGTAGTCAGTGAGCCTAATTTTGTGATGAGCAATGCACTCTAGGTTGTTGGCCTTCCTACAAGTGCAGGTCCCTCAATTGTAATTTACATACTTACTACATAAGTATTATCTGATTGTGGGAAGGCTTCCCACCGTGGTTTTTCCCTTTACTGGTTTTTCCACATACAAATATTGGTGTCATGTGGATGGTAATTACTTTTTAATTATTGTTTATGCTTAATTGGTTTATCTGCTATTTTGATATTAATGTTTTAGATTCTGGTATTAAAATTTAAATTGCTAAAGGTTTCGGTAATCTGTGACAATTGATTCACCCCCACCCCCTTGTTGGCATTACAATAGAAGAAGATTATTGATATAAAAAATGAAGGATGATAACTATCTTTATAACATTATTTTGTCATTGATGTCAAGAGATTGATTTTCTGGTTCAGTATGATGTTGCCATATCTTGAGAAATATGTATTGATGAGTATTAAGAGGTCGGTAAGTGACACAGAAAGGATGTGATAATAAGGGGAGAAATAAGTTATTCAATGGGCAACTATTACCGAGTTAGACAATGATGAGATCATGATGTTTTTATTGTTTTGATATCCTACATATGTTGTTGATTATAAGGTTAATACTATACTATGTCACCAAACAAAGAACCTAGTTGGTAAACCCTAAGGAACCTAGCCAGTAAACCCTAAGGTTATCGATATTGGTTAAAGAAGGTAGAATGTCTACCGAGTAACAACTGAGTTATAATAGATCGCATTGGATGGATAAAAGTGTTATTTAATGAAGAATGTTGATGAGCAAGAGTTAAATAAATGATTGGTATGTCACACATGAAGTTTGTTAAAGATCTACAGCAATGGAAAATACATAAGGAAGATCTACAACATAGATTGAGCCCGCAATAACCTAGCACAAGTTCCAAGGCGAGGTAAAACATTTTTCAGATCAAAGGATACATTGAACCTAGTCAAGATTGAAGATCTAATGGTTATGATTGATCATGGGAAATGTGATCAAAGAGATTAAGCGGTTAGCAAATTGTTGATAAACAATGTATGCGGGCAAGTGTAAGCACAATGATGCTACATTGTGATTATCGAGCACAGAAGCTTGAAGACCTGTTTGAATAAAAGAGTAGGGAGCCCAGCAAAGGGACAAGATAAGTCCTATGACAAGATTGTTTTGAGCAAATAGAATCTTCTTTAGCATTTTAGATGTGAAGTTGCAGATATATCTTATTACTGTTATTTTGTAAGTGACAGAAAATCTCTTAACCGAGTGGACCTAACAGTCTTATGTGTAAACCCTCTAGCTGGGAAACATTCTAGTTGAGTGTTTGAAATCCTTTGACAAGGTCACTTGTAACAAAGTGAAGATCCTAACAGATATGAGGGAAATCCATTAACCGGGTCACATCTAGCAATGTGTTTGTAATCTTTAACAGGATTTGCTTTTAACCGAGCATACTCTAGAAGAGTATATTTCCTAGTGGGTCCAAAATCCCACAGTGGTTTTTTCCAATTTGGGTTTCCACGTTAAATATGGTGTTATATGTGTGATGATGATTATGTCTTTATGAGTTAGCATGTTTAGCAGTTTTTGGTTATATTGCTGAAGTACAAGTAACCGAGGTTGAATCTATTGATTTTATGGAAGATTAAGTGTGTATGATTCACCCCCCCCCCTCTCATCTTGTTAGCTATTGACATCAGAACTTTACAATTGGTATCAGAGTTGTGGACTTCAGAAGAAAAGTTTAAAAGTACTTGAGGCAAAGATTCGAAGATGTATAAAAGGGATGTACCAAAGCTGAACAAGTCAAGTTTCTCCACATGGAAGAAAAGGATGAAGCTGCATTTATCAGGAATTGGAGAATATGCAACATATTATTTGGAGAATGATTATATACCACCAAGCACCAACCCGATGACCTTGGAAGAGATAAAGGCAAAGCAAGAACATATTCAAGCTATGATTGAAATACCATCAACATTGACCGACTCAGAGTTTAATGATCTAGAAGGCTGTAATGATGCAAAAGCAATGTGGACCAAGCTCATATCTGTGTATGGCGGTAATGAACATGTAAAAAGAGAAAAAGTAGATAGTCTAAGAGGACAACTTGAATCCATGAGAATGAATAAAGGAGAGAACATAACCCAATATAGTACAAGGTTAAAGGAGATTGTCAATCAAATCAAAGGAGTAGGAGGAACTATTGAAGAAAAGGATGTAACAAGTAAGTTGCTTAGAACACTTCTACCTGCTTATGTCATTCAAGTCTCTACAATCAATGAACTAAGGTCTGTACCAAATATGCTAGCTTCTTTGGATGCTACTATTGGTAAGCTACATGCATTCAAGTTAAGTAATTTTGATAACAGTGGGTCTTCGGTAAATAAAATTGAGTCTGCATTCAGTTCTTTTCATATTGGTGAATCTAATGATTACAATGATAGAATGAGTAAATATTCTGAAGGGAATCATAGTGGAGCAAGTGAAATATTTCATAAGAACATGGAAGAAGTGCACAAACTATATGAGGAAATCAAAAAGCAAGAAGAGTTTGAAGCATTATTAGTCAGAAGGTTACTGAGAGGAAAAGGTAAATATAAAGGAAAGCTACCTTTAAAATGTTTTAACTGTGATAAAATAGGACATATGGCTTCTAACTGCCCTGACAAATAATCTAGTTAAAAGAGAGAATACCGAGATGACAGACAGAAAGACAATCACTATAGAGGATACCAAGATTTCAAAAGGAGAGACAAAAAGACATGCCTAGTAGCTGATGAGGAATCCAACGATGATAAATCTGATGAAACTGATACAGAGGAAGTTGTTTATGTGGCTATTAAAGATGGATCAGATGAAGAAAGGTATGAAGAAAAAGCCTTAATATCTCACATAAATAATAATGATTCTTGGATCATAGATAGTGGATGCTCACATCACATGACAGGTGATAAACACAAGTTTGTTAAATTAAAAGACTATGATGGAGGTTATGTAAGATTTGGTAATGATGCACCATGTTCGGTGAAAGGTAAAGGATCTATAACACTTCTTGACAATGCTAAATGTGATGATGTATATTAGGTTGAAGGTTTGAAATACAATTTGTTGAGTGTAGCATAGCTAAACAATACAGGATACGGAATAGAATTTCAGAAAGGATGTTGATAGTTTTGATACTTAATGTAAGTACAGATCCAATAGCCAACAAGATGAGAGGGGGGGGTGAATCATACAAACTTAATCATCCATAAAAACATTAGTTTCAACCTCGGTAACATATATATCAGTCATATAACCAAAACTGTCAAACATGCAAACTCAAAAGCATATGAACAATATAAACCTCATAACAATAGATTTAACGTGGAAACCCAAATAGGGAAAAACCACCGTGGGATTTTGGACCCACTAAGAAATATACTCTTCTAGACTATGCTCGGTTAAAAGAAAATCCTGTTAAAGATTACAAACACATTGCTAGATGTGACCCGATTAAGAGATTTCCCTCAGATCTATTAGGATCTTCACTTTGTTAGAAGTGACCTTGTTAAAGGATTTCAAACACTCAATAAGAATGTCACCTTGCTAGAGGATTTTACAAATAAGACTGTTAAGTCCACTCGGTTAAGAGGTTTTCTGCTACTTCTCAAAATAATAGTAATAAAAATATGTCTGCAACTTCACATCTAAAAATGTTGAAGTAGATTCTTATTTGCTCAATACAATCAATTCATAGGACTTATCTTGTCCTTCTATTGGGCTCTATACTCTGTTATCAAAACAGGTCTTCAAGCTTCTGTGCTTGGTAATCACTATGTAGCATCCCTGTGCATACACTTGCCCGCATACATTGTTTATCAACAGTTTTCTATTTATAAACAATCTTCTAACCGCTTAATCTCCTTGATCACATTTCCCATGATCAATCATAGCCATCAGATCTTCAATCTTGTCCAGGTTCAATGTATCCTTTGATCTGAAAATGTTTTACCCCGCCTTCGAACTTGCATTTTCACCCTGGAACTTGTGTTAGGGTACTGTGGTTCAATCTGAGCTGTAGATCTTCCTACTGATCTTTCTTTACCATAGATTCTTTAACAATCTTCATACACGGCTTACCAATTATTTAATTCACTCCAGCTCATCAGCTTCCTTCATTAAATATCACATGTCAACATTTAATGCATTCTGTTATAGCTCGGTTGTAACTCGGTAAATACTAAACTTCACTTGGTAGACATTCTGCCTTCATTAACCGATAGTGATAACCTTAGGGTTTACCGACTAGGTTCCTTAGGGTTTACCGACTAGGTTCTTTACTCGGTAACATAGTATAGTATTAACCTTTCAAACAATAGCATATGTAGGCTATCAAAACAATCTAAACATCATGATCTCATCATTGTCCAACTCAGTAATAGTTGCCCATTGAATAACTTGTCCCCTTATTCATCATATTCTTTCTGTGTCTTTTACCGACATCTTTATACTCATCAAATCATACTTCTTAAGATATGGCAACAACATACTAAATTAGTAAATCAATTTCTTGACATCAATGACAAAATAATAATATTAAGACAATAATCACCCTTGATCAGTTATATCCATAATCATCAACAACGTTCTCAATATCCTTATTGAAATGCCAACAATCTCTCATTGTAATTAGAATGCCAACCTTCTTCTTGTCTATTATAATGCCAATAGATGTGTCAAAGTTCATGACAAACATGTAAAGTTGGCTGCTACCGGGACACAAACAAAAGGTAATACATTTCATCTTGACTCAACTCGGAACAAGTGTCTTTATGCAAAGATAGATGATACCTGGTTATGGCATAAAAGATTTTGTCATGTAAATTTTGGTAATCCGATCTAAATAAGTAAGAAGCACCGAGTAAGAGGTCTACCGAGCCTGAAAAAGCCTGAGAATGATATGTGTCGAGGATGCCAGATGGGTAAGATGACAAGATCAAGCTTTACAAGTAAGTCCTACACTTCTAAAGGAATTTTAGATCTAGTGCATACTGATCTTTGTGGTCCCATGAAAGTTCAAAGTTATTATGGTGACAAATATTTCATATTATTTGTGGATGATTACTCAAGTATGATGTCAGTTATGTTTTTAAAAGAAAAATTGGAAGCTTTTCAAATGTTTAAATGGCAGAAGGCAAGAGTTGAAAATGAAACAGGAAGACAGCTGAAATGTCTTAGATTTGATAGAGGAGAGTTCACTTCTGATGAATTTAACTTATTCTGCAATGATCATGGTATAAAAAGGCAAGTGTCTGCAATGAGAACACCTCAACAAAATGGGATAGTTGAGAGAAGAAACAGATCAATTGTAGATTGTGCTAGAACCCTGATCATAGAAAAGAGGGTACCTCAAACGTTTTGGAGAGAAGCAATCAGCACTGCTGTTTACACCCTGAACTGAGTACAATTGGAGAAAGGAACTATGAAGACACCATATGAAATCTAGCATGATAAGAAACCTAATGTAAGTTATTTTAAAGTCTTTGGAAGTAGATGCTATGTTCACAAAGATGACAGAAATGGAAAGTTTGATCAGAAAAGCGAAGAAGGAACATTTCTAGGTTATTCTTCTAGAAGTAAAGCATTTAAATGTCTAATCAAATCATCTAACAAAATAGTAGAAAGTGCACCTGTGAAAATTGATGAATTTGCAGAAAGAAACGATGAAGGAAATTCCAAAGAGCCAGAAGATTATGAAGAATTTATTTATGTTCAATCGAGAAATCCTACCGAGAGAGTTACTGAAGAAAATGAAGATAATATCCAGTTACCGAGTAATGAAGAAGATCATACAGAGCCTACTGAGCCTATATTAGCCAAATATGTCAGAAGACATCATGAAACAAGTCAGATTATAGGAGATAAGGATGATCCAATGATGACAAGAAACAAATTGAGATAGAACACGTCTGATATCTGAATTTGAACCGAGAATAGTAAAAGAGGCATTTAACAATGAGGATTGGGTAAATGCTATGATAGAAGAGATTGACCAAATCAAGAGGAATGAAACATGGACACTGGTCCCAAGACTGAAGGACAAAAATGTAATTGGTACAAAGTGGATTTTTAGAAACAAGCTAAATGAAAAAGGTGAGGTCATTCAAAATAAAGCAAGACTAGTTTGCAAAGGTTATGCTCAAGAAGAAGGAATAGATTATGGTGAGACTTTTGCACCTGTGGCTAGACATGAAGGAGTAAGAACATTGTTGGCATATGCTGCTTTCAAACATTTCAAAGTATATCAAATGGATGTCAAATCTGCATTTTTGAATGGTATACTAGAAGAAGAAGTTTATATTGAACAACCTGAAGGATTTGTTGACGACAAGAGTAAAGATCAGGTATCTAAATTGAACAAAGCTTTATATGGTTTGAAAGAAGCACCTAGAGCATGGTATGAAAGACTACACTCTTACTTGATCAAGATTGGTTTTATAAGAACAAGTGAAAACAACAATATGTACATGAAGAATGATGAGGACAATGGAATATTGATCTTAGCCATATTTGTTGATGATATTTTTTTTTGTGGTAATGACTCCTTATGCAAAAACTTTGGAAATGAAATGTGCAAAGAATTTGAGATGTCATTAATCAGTGAGATCAAGTATTTTATAGGTTTACAGATGCTACAAATGAAAGATGATATTTTCATTACTCAATCCAAGTACATAAAGGAAATCTTGAAGAAATTTGGAATGGAGGACTCTAAACCTGTAAGTACTCCTATGACTACCAACTATAAATTATCAAAGAATGATGAATCTGCATACGTTGATGTGACACTTTACCGATCTATGATTGGAAAGTTGCAATATGTTGTGCACAATAGACCAGATATAGCACATGCAGTAGGTATTGTTGAAAGATTCTCTGCAGATCCCAATGAAACCCATATGACAACAATTAAGAGAATTTTTCAGATACCTGAGAGGCACTAAAGATTATGGCTTAGTATATGAAAAGAGGAATGATTTTGATTTAAAAGTTTATACTGATGCTGATTGATTGATGATTGGAAAAGCACATGTGGTGGAGCTTTCTTTTTGGTTGATAGACTAGTGAGTTGGCTTAGCAAGAAACAAGGATGTATTTCATAGTCTACAGCTGAAGCTGAATATGTCACTGCAACATTGAATTGCACTAATATAGCATGGATAAAACAATTATTGGAAGGTATACATGAAAAGGTTACCGAGTCAATAACTATATTCTTTAATAATACAAGTGCCCTTAACATTTCAAAGAATCCGGTAATGCACTCTAAGACAAAACATATTTCTATAAAGTATCATTATCTCAAAGAAAAATCTCAAGAGAAGAAAGTTGTGTTGGAATATATAAGTTCAAAGGAGCAAATAGCTGACATCTTCACAAAGCCACTGCCAAAGGACACTTTTGAGTATCTCAGAAGCAAGTTAGGGGTCCTACCCCTATCTTCTACTCACTGACAGAGTTTGGTGAAAGCATCAACTTGATGACTCTATCGAATATTATTTGTGGATTGATGTTGATTTATGCACTTTAGGAGGTTTTCTAAAGGTGTGCAGGAAATAGGGAATAGAGACAAGTTGCTCTGACCGAGACTGAGATGATACATGTGTAACACAGCAAGGCAAATCACTTCACAGCAGAAGAGTTCATGATTTAGTTCTTTTACTGTTTGGCATTGTTGTCAAAGGGGGAGAAAACTAAATGGAAAAGATATTCAAAATAGAGAAAATAACAGAAGACTAATGACAGGGGGAGAAGACTTCAGAAGATTTTAATAGCTCAAGGATAACAGAAGAAGTCTAACAACAATCTGAATCCGAATCAGTGGAATAAATCAAGTTGGTATTGCCATCAATGCCAAAGAGGGAGTTTGTTGGCATTTCAATAGAAGAAGATTATTGATATAACTAAAGAAGGATGATAACTATCTTTATAACATTATTTTGTCATTGATGTCAAGAGATTGATTTTCTGATTCAGTATGATGTTGCCATATCTTGAGAAGTATGTATTGATGAGTATTAAGAGTTTGGTAAGTGACACATAAAGGATGTGATAATAAGGGGAGAAATAAGTTATTCAGTGGGCAACTATTACCAAGTTAGACAATGATGAGATCATGATGTATTGATTGTTTTGATATCCTACATATGTTGTTGATTATAAGGTTAATACTATACTATGTATCGAACAAAGAACCTAGTCGGTAAACCCTAAGGAGCCTAGTCGGTAAAACCTAAGGTTATCAATATCGGTTAAAGAAGGCAGAATGTCTACCAAGTAAAGTCCAGCATTAACCGAGTAACAACCAGGTTATAATAGATCACATTGGATGGATAAAAGCATTATTTAATGAAGAATGCTGATGAGTTGGAGTTGAATAAATGATTGGTATGCCACGCATGAAGTTTTTTAAAGATCTACGACAATGGAAAATCCAGAAGGAAGATCTACAACACAGATTGAACCACAATAACCTAGCACAAGTTCCTAGGAAAGAATGCAAGTTCCAAGGCAAGGTAAAACATTTTTCAGATCGAAGGATACATTGAACCTAGTCAAGATTGAAGATCTAATGGCTATGATTGATCATGGGAAATGTGATCAAGGAGATTAAGCAGTTAGCAAATTGTTTATAAATAAGAAATTGTTGATAAACAATGTATGCAGGCAAGTGTAAGCACAGGGATGCTACATAGTGATTACCAAGCATAGAAGCTTGAAGACCTATTTGAATAAAAGAGTAGGGAGCCTAGTAGAGGGACAAGATAAGTCCTATGACAAGATTTTTTTGAGCAAATAGAGTCTGCTTTAGCATTTTAGATGTGAAGTTGCAGATATATCTTATTACTGTTATTTTGTAAGTGATAGAAAATCTCTTAACCGAGTGGACCTAACAGTCTTATGTGTAAACCCTCTAGCAGGTAACATTCTAGTTGAGTGTTTGAAATCCTTTGACAAGGTCACTTGTAACAAAGTGAAGATACTAACAGATCTGAGGGAAATCCCTTAATCGGGTCACATCTAGCAATGTGTTTGTAATCTTTAACATGATTTTCTTTTAACCGAGCATACTCTAGAAGAGTATATTTCTTAGTGGGTCTAAAATTCCATAGTGGTTTTTCCCTATTTGGGTTTCCACGTTAAATCTGGTGTTATATGTGTTATGATGATTATGTGTTTATGAGTTAGCATGTTTAGCAGTTTTTGGTTATATTGTTGAAGTACAAGTTATCGAGGTTGAATCTGTTGATTTTATGGAAGATTAAGTTTGTATGATTCACCCCCCCCCCTCTCATTTTGTTAGCTATTGACATCAGAACTTTACACCCCTCTCAGTTGTCTTCTGATTATTTGAACTGTCTAACAAAAACTAGCTATGATCTTGCAACGAAAATTTGTCAACATGCTAATCTAGCCAACCAAAAGCTTCGAGGAGAATTTTGCACCATTTCCTGCTCAAATGAAAACTTACTATTAATAGTAACCTCATGTAAATGCAAGTTTGGGACACCATTTTCTCAATAGTAAATATGGACAGTTAAGCAATAACTAATTAATTGATCCTTCTGCATTTTTGCATAAGACATACCTTGATGGACCTTCGAAACCTATTTTCTTGAACCACTCTATTATGATTATTCTTCCTTGGAGTTTATCCCAAGCAAAACCTCCAACTTTGGGCAAACATTGTTTGCTTCGGCATAGTTCTGTTGGGAGTTCTATCTTTTTTCTTTGTCTCTTTTGCATTATGATCATGTATCTCTCCTTAGTGTTATATTTCCTTTTTTATTTAGTCCATACCAGTTTATCTTTTCCATGCCTAAAAACTACCAGTCTTTCACTTAAAATTTGTTTGAGGTGTCTAACATGCCATGTTGGCAAAGGGAAACCTTCAAAGTACTTCCATCTCTGATCGAGGGATGATTCTCATCCACCTCTACATAATCTCTAACTCTATCACCCCACACCTATTTTAAATGATCAATAATACTCCTAGTGTCCATGTAGTTAACAATGGCTAGAAGACCCCCCAAGAGTCCTCTCAAAATATAGTAGATCTACAATCCAAAATATCTTAAGAGATGTGACCCATATGACCAATCTACAATACAGGATGAAGTTCCATACTCTAGAACCCTTAGGAGGATTGAGAGATCGAATAATCCCACATGCCTCTGTGTTATCCAAATATTTATTTTGAAGAATCCTTACCTATTTCAAGTGTGGTTCTTTCTACATCCTCCACACTAATTTGGTTCCAAGAGCCTTGTTCTACCACAATTGATTTCTTAATCTAACACCCCCTAATTCCTTGGGTTTACAAATTTTATCTCAAGAAATCCTCATCATTTTCTTCTTACCTGAATACCCTACCAAAAGTAATTCCTCATCATCTACACCAGTTTTATTCACCCTTGTAGTAAGTGTGAGGAAAGAGACCAGATACATAGGAATGACAGATATAAATGTTTTCAGCATGACTAATCTCCTGGCCCAGGATAACCACTTTCCTTTCCATGAGGTCAACCACTTTTCCAATATTTCTTTTAGGGGGTCCCAAAGCTTTGAGGATTGTAATCCTTTGTTTGATGGCTATCCTAGATATATACAAGGCAATTTTTCTTCTCTATACCCCAAAGTGTTAAGTATTTCGACTTCATTTCTAGGTTCTACAGAGAATAAGAAAATGTCATATTTGTTTTGATTGATCTCTTGCTTGGATTCCAATGAATATTGTCTAAGAATATTCTCAAATTGTAGAACTTCCCTTTTCTTCCTTGCACCTAATAACATTGTGTCATCAACAAATTTCTAATGGGTGATCACAGGTAGTCCACTCATGATTTTTATTCCTTCAATTAACTGAACCTCTTGTGACTTTCTAATATTCCTCCCCAAAGCTTTAGCCATGATGATAAAGTAGAAGGGGGACAAGGGATCACCTTGTCTCAATCCTCGTGATTTTTCAAAATATCCTTTTAGAGAGCCATTAATAAGAATGGAGCATTTTAGGCTAGAAATGCAAAAGAAGATCCAATTTACCCACTATTTGTGGAATCTAAAGGCCTCTAAACACTTACACAAGAGTTTCCAGTCCACCTTAGCATAGGCCTTTTTTATGTCCACGTTGATGAGAATACTTGGACATTTATTGGTCTATATAGAATGGATTGCCTCTTGAGCAATAATCACTCCATCCAGGATGGATCTCCCTAGCATAAAATCATATATGTTCTTCCAAGATTATACGAGGAAGTATGAGTTTTAGTCTATTAGCCATTACCTTTACTATTATCTTATAGATTGTACTGGGTAAATGTACAAAGTTGAGTCCACTTAGAGTGGAAGTTTCAGACAACCAAAAAAATGAAAAAAGTGTCAAACAAAATGGGATCCCGTTATGCTTCGGGGTCTCAAGCCAAAATTTGAAATGAGATCTCATTTCGTGGTAGGATTTTGAGCCTAAATCTATGAAATGGGATCCCATTTCAAAAATAATACAGGATCTTGATCCTTTCTATATTGTTTATTTTTTTATATTAAAAATAACATATATACATGAAATATAACGTTTAAGTATGAGCCACATTTCAATATGACTTATACTTAATTTATATTGGCAGGATATTTGAGCATTGTTTTAGATCTCTAGGAGTTATAATGCGAATTCTAGATTTTAGAAGATCTTATAAATTTTCAAACATGCAAATTTTAGTAATAGTAGGCTCCTATCAGCATTTTCTAGCTCTCTCTATCTTTCTTGAGCTCTAGACTCATCTCTCTCCATATTTATATTGGTAGGATGTTTGAGAGTGGTTTCAGATCTCTAGAAGTTATAATACAAAATGTAGATTTTAGAAGATCTTATAAAATTTCAAACTTAGTCAAATTTCAATAGTTAGTAGTCTCCTATCTAATTTTCTAGCTCTCTTTATCTCAATCTCTTTATCTTGAGCTCTAGACTCATCTCTCTCCATTGGGGATAACTTTAAGAACCCCCCCCCCTGGGTAAAGGTGTAAAATCCTAGCGAATCTTTCAATATTTTGGGGGAAAATATTAATTTTTTTGGCGATTTTTTTTAATAGGGGAAAAATATTAAATTCCATTGGCAAATTTTTCTCAGTTGCGTAAGAATTGTACAAAAAATTATGGCAAATTTTTCATTCTTTTTGGGAAAAAATATTACTTTTATTGGCAAATCTTTTTCTTTTGCATGAAATTTAAAAAAAAATTACGGCGAATATTTCATTATTTCTGGGGAAAATAATAATTACATTGGCGATTTTGTTCATATTGCATGAAAAATGTGAAAAAATTAAGGCGAATAATTCATTATTTTGGGGGAAAAATAATAATTACATTGGTGAATACTTTTCAATCACATAAAAATTGTAGAAAAAGGCTAATCTTCCATTACTAATTGGAGAAAAATACTAATATAGCAAACACATCACATCTTAGTTGTAAGTGTCTTGCATATCCATATGAAATCTTTTAGAAACCTGCTTTTTGGCAGTATGAAATCTTGATCAAGGATTCTTTGCTATCTTTTTGCATAGAAAAATCAAAACATTGTGTGTGTCAGAGGAAGAAAAATACAAAGGATAGCACATATTTAATATTCAATGAGAAGCTACCAGTATTGATCTATGTTGAGGTTTGTGAGTCATGTACAGGTGTCAGGACTATTGGAATGAAAGATTTCTTGTGGAATGAGAGAAAAGTACATCTCACACATATTAATATAGTATGTGGAATAATCCAAAGTATAGACCTGATAGTCAATTCCCACCACTTCGCAAATCGAGAAATAGGGTCATTATTTGCATGTTGTATTTCAGAATATAGAAGACAAAAATTATATCATTCTCATGTTGCATTTTAGAATGTAGAAGATAGATATTTTCTAGAGACAAGTTTTTAGGAAGTGTTGTTGTTTTGCTTGCAGAGGTTTTCAAATGAAGTGCATAGAAGGTGTAGCTAAATTCTAGCATAAGGAGATATGGCTGAAGGTTTGCAGATGCCATGAAGTAAAGAAAATTGATGACTTACCTTGTAGCCAAAGGGTTATTAAAAGGCTCAAGTGCAACTGCAGGCTTCGAATGCAGTTGCAAATAATTATGATCTCTTTGGCAACCACCATATCCCCCTTATAATGGGTAGAATGCAGAGAGAAAGTTGGGTAAAGACACAAGAGATGCGGTTTTGGAATCAAGCATCCTTGCTTGATCATAACTCTCAAAGTTCTCCCCTACCAAGAAATGCAATGAGAATCTTGTATCCTGGTATTCTCTGCATCAATAACCACAAATGTGCGATAGTGGCATGGCTCATAATGTAGTTCACATTCATAGAAGCTTTCTATGTCTCTAAATCAAAGCTTTCATGAATACTGGCCTGGAGGTTTTACGGCATTGCAATACATGTTACACATTCTTGTAAAATGTCAGTAGCTTGTTGCATTCCTTATGATTATAAAAGGAATATCAAGGTTGTAAAGAAGGATTTTGTAATTTTTTCATCTCCGGGGAGATTAGAACTAGAAATGGGGCCTTGTCTTGTCTAGTGTGTAGGATGGTTTCATGGTGAAAGAATGTACACTTTCTTTCAGTAGTTTTTCAATTAGTTCATGAATAAACTACTATATTTATTATTGTTGCTAACATTATCTTCATTTGTTCTTTCAGATATTACATGAATGGTGAATCATAATATTAAGGATATTTTGATTTGTCTTGGAAATTTCATTGTCAATGTTTGACTGTGTAGTGTGAATGTAGATTTCCTTCAAGGAAGGAATTACATTCTATTTGCAAGTTACTCTAAGTTTGGAGTAATGTAATGGATCTATAAGAACAATTAGTGCAACTACACATGAAGTTGTGTTAACGCTAGGCATTAATGCTCAAGTGACTCACTATTATGAAATTATTTGTTGCTTGGGTTTGCATTCTTGATCTCATATTTGACTCTGAGATCTGTTTCAAAAATACATCAAAATCGAAGTGCAATTTCATTTGTTTCAGAAATACATCAAAATCAAAGTCCAATTAAATGTAGAATAATTAAGGTGCATCTTTCACATTTTTTTTGGAAAATAACTCATATAGAAAGTGAACTGCATATCCACTAGAATTAGAAACGTACTTTTTAGCACATATGAAATCTTCATCTCAAATTCTATGTGACTTTTCACATAGAAAATACTCCTCCTATCAGAGGACTTTATGCTTGTCATTTTGATGAAGAGTTGCATGGGTACAAATGTTATCTTGCTCTTGAAGAAAATATTGAATTGGTGGTTAAATGATTATAGCAGACTTATGAGTTTTGATCCTTTCATTAGGTGGTGCATGAAGAGTTGTGTGCCAGGATGGAGAGTTCTGATTCTTTGGAAAGGCAAAAAGGTGAAAAGGAATATTTAGAACTTCTAAATTTAGAGCTTCAATGTTTTTCATAAATTGGTAGCAGTTGAGTTGATCAAGGAGAATTATAAATATTTCCCTCTAAAATTGTTTAAGACAGTATCAGAAATGGAATGCCCATATGTAGATTCTTCCTATGTGTTCATAAGATATAGGTTTAATGACACCAAGTGGAGAATATTTTAGGAAGGTTGTGTTTATATTTAAAGGCCATCTATAGCTGCAAATGGCCTTTCCATGGCTGCCTACATTCACCCCCTTGTCTCTTGAAGCCTAAGAGTGAGAGGGAATGAGGAGGAGAACAATGAGGACAGGGAAGATTCGGCTCTAGAAAAGAGCCTATTTAGTTAAAATTGATAACTAAAGCCAAACCCCTATTATGATTACAATACCCATCTCTTGATCTCATCCAGTACTGTTTGTGGAGCTCATCCACTAGTTTTTATAGCTAGAATCTTGTATACGTAAAACTACTCTAGTTTTTATAGTTAGAATCTTGCATCCATAAAGTTATCAGCAATGCAATGGTGGTGCGGCTCAAGAAGTTTAATTTCAAAAGTATTTTATTCTTTACCATGGTCCATGATAGTTTTATTATAGTTTTAGTCATATGGTTTGATAAGTTATCATGTTCTCTTTTAGGTTTTATATTGGGAATATATCATTTCCATGCATATAAAATAAACATATGTCAAACGAGAACATTTATTTATATACAGCCTAAAGCTTGTTGCATTCCTTACTCTTATAAAAGGAATTCCAAGGTTGTATAGTAGTAGTTTCTAAGTTAGAATGTGGAGTCTTCCACAATGAACAATGTATATACTCCTCCAATAGTATTAATTAGTTTATGATCTGTCATGACAATTACTATAGATATAGTCTCTATAATGTACTTCTTGATCTCACATGAATAATAATATCAATGATTTTATTATTTGTCTTTGCAAATCTCTTGTGAAAGTGAAATTTTGTTTGTGGGTTTAGGTACTTGTATCAAAAATTAGAAAAAAAAAAGAAAAGATATATATATTATTAATATATATCACACAAGGCAACTTATGGTAAGTGTGCATTTAATGAGACATTTATGCATGCTGAAGTTGATTGAATGCCTTTAAATTGGGCATTGAGGTATTACAATATTTTCACATTACATGTTCGAGTTGGAAACACTGAGGTGGGAGTGACGGACATGCCAATTATGCTTAGGGCAATGAAACCACAGACAATGTTTGTAGGTGAAGTCATAGATAAACGCTTAGGGGGGATCTTGGTGAATGGCCACCCATACATAATGCATGTGGTCAAGACAGTGCTAGGTTTGGAGTTTTTGATGGCGTGTCACATGCATAGGGTTAGTTCACACATTCCAACCTTTTTTTCTTGCCATGTTGTTATATGTTAGGGTTTCCAAGGAGGGGGGAAAAAAATCACCTAGATGGTGTTCGAGCATGCATATTTGTGTGACATTGGTGCAGTGATTGACAATGTGGATGAGAACCTCCTCATTCCCCTCCCATTTAGCTATTACATTGGAAGGGTTTTTGAATTTATGATTGTACAAACACAAGATGTGCAGTTGTTGCAAGCATGAAAGAGTGATATACTATGCAATATCAATTTCCTCATGTATGTAGCGAAAATCAAGGAACCTGAGGAGGATGATTGGCATTGGGACTAATTAAATATTGAAGGGTTGGTAGATGAAGATGAAATTGATGAGGAGGATGCAATTGAGATTGTAGGGGTGCTGGAGTTGGGGAGTGGAGAGGAATGGATTGAGGATGACAAACATGATGTGGAGGAAATTGCAGCAGGCGAAGCTCATGCTAACTGTAGATAGGATTGCCCACTCATCTTACAAGCGAATAAATTTAAGGAGGAACATGAAGTTGTGGAGGCGGCAAGGTGGACTAGGAATGTCTCGTGGCACTGAAGTATGGTGCAGATGCTTTGTTTTGTTTTGATGATTGAATTTTGTATTATGGGTTATGGGTTGTTATGGGTGATCATTGGAAATACTACCAGGAATGTATTTTTGGATACAAGCCAAATAATGTTGTATCTTTTTTTTTAATATTAATATAATGGGTGTTGGCCCTACCCAGCTACTCACTTATCAAAAAAAATTGTTCAAACGATTTATTTTGGCAAATCTTTCATTATTTTGGGAGAACTGGAATATATTATAATGGTTGTTGGCCTTGCACAACTATTTAGTGTTAGGGTTTATCAAATTGTCACTTTTTGGACCTACTAGTAGGTAATATAATATAATATTGGTTTAAAGATTCAAAAAAGATTACAAAAAGATTGAAGTCATCAAATAACCTCTATCCAATCCATCTATCTATACCCGCCACCATCGAAGCCAACTCTGAAACAAACCCTAATACCCACCTCCCATCCTCTTCTTGCGAGATCTCTACATCTCGCCTTCAGCTCATCCTCTTGCCAGCGAACAAAGGGTAGTGGGTCTGCAAGCTCCAATGACCCTTCAGAAATGATGAAACCCACTCCCAAATTGAATCCATCCCTCCTAGGTATTATGTCATAATTAAATTTTGTAAGGCCCTCTTCACCTTGTTTGCATCCTCTTCAAATTATGATCCCCGTGCTCTACTATCAATGTGTTGTATGAGCTTTGTTCTACAATCAATATACACAATTCTGCATTAATTCTACCTCTATAAGTGCAAATGAGGCACTTTTTGATTTTAAATTTATTCATTACTTGGATTTAAATATATTCATTACTTGGATTTAAATACTAGATTAATTTATTCACTTCTAATATTAAACTACATTAAATTATATCTTTAATTCTCTTTCAGTTGTCCATGTAATGAGTTGCAAGTGCTAGTTAACTATATGTCTGTAATTAATTAATCAATCAACTTAATGATTGTTGGATGATCATTGATCAACAACATAAGCTCTATTTCAGCCCGAAGTTTCAAAGGACAAAGGTTTCTTCAAAAAGTCGCCGGAATAGAGATAGGTATGAGCATTGTCTAATTAACTATTATAAATTGTATACTTAATTAGTGGGGAGGATATATTGGGCCAACCCTTTTTGACATGTCCTTTGACCTCCAACATGCATAATCTTATTGGTCCACTTAAGAATATCCTAACGTTAGTAGGGGCCATGTGATATATGTGCAATAGGGCTGCAAAGTTAAGGTGGAAGAGAATCTTTATCTAAATGTGCAATCGCACGGAGATCTAGATCGTTGATATCAAAGGAAATGCACGACGGGGTAAAATATGAAAGTCATTAATTTTAATTTTTATTATATTTATATTGTGAGTGTGATTTTCATCATGGTTTTTCCCACACTGGGTTTTCCAGGTAAAAATTATGGTTTTCATGTGTTTGGTGTCTTTTTGTTTCATCTTGCATTGATGTTTAATTTGTCAATGATAATTGATAAGTACTTGTGATTAAAGAATTTTAGGATTTGGTTTAGACTAATTCACCCCCCTCTGAATCTTGTGGTGTTTTCAACATAAAGGTTAGGTCATAATCCATAGCATCATATTCACAAACATATGGATTAATATTATTACATACAGGCATCATAAATACATCCATAATCATCTATAACATCATAGTATAAAAGTGTGTGTGTGTGTGTGTGTGTGTGTGTGTATAACTATCGCATAATAGGTACATACATCGATGTATTCTAAATAATAACCTATTTGTAAACCCTAAAGATCCAATCACTAACCCTAGGTCTACAAACTAATTCAACAATTAACCAATAGAGAACTAAAAATGCATGCAAATAAAATGAAATAAACAAAGTATAAATTTATTCATTACTTAGATTTAAATATTAAATAAATCAATCAACTCAATGACTGTTGGATGATCATAGATCAACAACATAAGCTCTATTTCGGCCCAAAGTTCTGAAGGACAAAGTTTTCTTCAAAAAGTCATTGAAATAGAGACAGGTCTGAGCATTGTCTAATCATTAATTAACTATTAAAAATTGTATACTTTATTAGATATTTGGTTAGTCCCAAAGACACTGAGAGGGGGGGTGAATCAATGTCTGATCGGTAGATGGAATTGTAAACTTGTTTGCAACTTTATAACCCAAATTAATATACCAGTAAGCAAATAATAATGCAGTAAAGAGAAACAAAAGAATAAGCATCAATGCACACCATAACAAAATTATTTTTGGCAAGGAAATCCGGTAGGGGAAAAACCTTGGTGGGATTTTTGACCCACATTATTTACTCACTGGCCAATATGAATAAATATTACTTAGTACAATAGGGGCCTGCACATGCAGGAAGGCCAACTGCCTAGAGCTCACTGCTTAATACAAAAATGGAGTCCCACTGACTACAATTGGATGGTTAAATCCAATAACAATGTACTTCTCAAAATAGCATCTACAATGTTGGATTTAGTACTAGATTAACCTCTATTTGATACCTCTTCCATAAACCTTGCTTCGCTATGCTCTACTTCTTATTCGCTCTCAAGATAAATACATCAAAATGCATATACAATTATTCACTCTCATATACAACTTACATATATACCTAATTACATTTTAAAATGACCTACAAGATCTCATACATATATGAGTCCTTACAATACATCATGTCCTCTATAAAAATATATTTACAAAACAAAACAATATTATTTGCAAGTCGGCTTGAGCTATCGGTATAATTTGTTGTCGGTGTAACTGGATGTCGATGTGAATAACCTGTGTTGTGACTATCGGTGCTGGTAGGTGAAATCTTTTGCTAGTATAACCTTTGAACCCTATTACCAGTTGGTTGACATCAATGACAACATCAACTATTCTCATCTGAGTGTATAATGCAAACAATCTCCCCCTTTGGCATTGATGGCAACACTCATGAGAAAAATCCAAAAACTGATATCCAAAATGAAGTCCAAAAACTGAGAGTGCTCCCCCTGAGAAAATGATCTCCTTCTATACATTTTTCTCATTACACCACTCCTCCTTTGACATCAATGACAAAGGATGTCAATAGAATCAAAAAGTCAAAACTTACCTAGAATCTTGTAGCTGATTATGTATAATCTGGAAAATGTCTACCAAAACTAAGTACTGTCAGAAATTATAGTCTTTGTCTTCCAGATCATACCGGTAAGATAATGCATTTGTTTCTCCCATGATTTGTCCCCTTGAATAGTTGCCTTAGATAACTCATTCCTGTGTGTTAACAAATTGTCCAATCTAGGACCAATTTTGTTCTTTAACTCCCAAGTTTTCATCTTTAACCTTGCCTTTTCTCTTTCCAACTACTCAATCTTCTCTTCATAAATTGCCATCTCTTGATCCAAAACTGATGTGAGTTCCAAAGAACCAATCATATTATCAGTAATGTCATCAATCTCTTTTCATGTCTTCTTTATTTTCTCATCAATATCTTATGTTAGATGGTGAGTTTTACATGCTTCCTTGTACAATTCCTTGTATTCCAGAATGGTGGAATTAAGTGTCAGTAACAAATAATCAATCTATCTTGTACAGTCCTATATTGTTTTGTCAAATAAATTGTCCTTCTCCTTATTTACCCTTTCCTGAATGGTCTCCTCATTTATCTTATCTATATTTTGAATATTAGAAGAAATAAATTTGGACAATGTGTCCAATTTACCTATAGACCCAACAATGTGGTCAACCTTGCATGTCAGTGCAATAATCTGCAAAATTGGTAAAGAATCATCAATAGCCTTAAATGCTAAGGCTTTGCATTCTATTATCTTCTTAATGGAATCCAATAATACATCAGTGACATTTGTCAGTCTGTAATATGAGGTTGATGTATTGGGAGAAGTGCTAGGTACTGCAATAATTTTCTTCTCTTCTCTAGATACCTGTCCAATTACCTTAACCTCTTCTTTATCCACTTTTTCTTTCTTATTATTATTCTTGTTTTCATTCATATTTTCATTCACTTCTGGTTTAGATACATTCTGTTCTTGTTCCTTTTTTGCTTCTATTGGTATCCCAATGTTCTACTGATTGTCAACAGTGTTGACTGGTGACTCAGAGATCTCAACATTTGTAGCTTCAACTTTATTTTCCTCTGTAGTTTCCTTATCCAACACAATATTGATATCCTGAGTGTCAACATTCATGGTGAATAGAATGTCTAACTCGGGTCAACATTATTTGCTTTTACTTCCTCTGACTTATCTTCTCCGGGCTCATTTTCCTTTTCTGCCGGTGGGGTGTCCTGAGCTGGTGGCGGTAAGTTGTCCTTAACTATAATATATAGTATATTGCCAACCTTACCCTTACCCTTATCTGTCTTTTGATATACTTTAGTAAATGATTTATCAACCTTTTGTCTAACTTTCTCTTCTTTCTTCTCCTTCTCAACAAAGAATATATCCCATTTTTCAGGTGTTTCATCTACAATCTCTTTAACTTTGTCGTTCATAAGACTAACTTTCCAATGACCACTCACAAAACTAGTCCTATTAGCTTCAGATATTAAGTCATTTATTTCTTGCTTTGAATTAACGGGATGAATGGCTAACATAGCCTAAACCTTCAATTTCTTGTCTAACTCCATAACAAACATTCTCTTTTCTTCAAGTCTTAAGTATAAATCATTAAGAAGAAAATCTACAACTTCAATAAGAACTTTCTGATATATATCAAGATACAAAATAATGCTTTCCTTGATAATATCCTTATCTAAATCCTTAAAAGAATGATAAAACTTAATAACATTACTAGGATTTCCTTCCTAAGTAATTTCATTTACCAATTCTTTCGGTGAAAGAGTATTTGGTTCCTTTTGTTCTGATTGTTTCTTCTTTGGTGTAACTTTCTTCTTCTGACCACTGGGCTCTCTCGCAGCTTATTGTTTCTTTCTGAGTATTCTTTCTTTCTTCAAAGATGGAGCATGTGTCAGTGAGGGTTTTCTTTTCTTTTTGTCCACCCTTTTGAATTCAGTTGCCTTACCACTATCAGAATTGGATGAGGTAGCCATAGGAGAAATATGTGCTACCAGTTGCTATTCTGATTTTCTTTCTTGTTCAACAACATCTTTCATCGGATCTAGTTTCAATAAGCCCTTCTTAATAGTTTCTACAAACTTAGAAGCATCTTTTATTTCTTTTTCTCTTTTCTTCCTTTGCTTCTGCATAGCAACACCACTCTCTATAGTTTTAGCATTACCAAATATCTCCTCTGTCGGTTCTGATGGAGCATCTAAGAGTATTTTAGCATATGAATCCAAGATGTGTGAATCCACCTCATAGCCCATTTCTATTATCTAGACAGTTATAGGTCTAACTGACTCCATCCATACTTCATCTCTTTTAATCACAAAGCATATTTGTTTGTCATATTTGTCTACAATGCTTTGAGGAATCCTTTCCCTTTTCCTCATTTTTGCTTGAAAATCCTTGAAGTACTCTTTTATTAGTTTATCACTATTTGATCCCCTATTGGTAATTGCCTCCTTTATCTATTTTCTAACAGAAATATCATAGGCAAAGTCCTTGTGTCCAATACCAGGAATCACCTTTGAGAAATAAAACATTAAGCACACAATCAGGGTCCCAAACTTGAAAGTTCCCTTCTTGTCACCTCTGATCTTGCTCAAGTTTTCCAATAGTTCATCTTTCAACCATTCACAGATGTCAATTTTATCATTATTCATAATCATCTCATAGGCACTATGAATGCAAGAACTTGAAACAAAATTCAGCCTATTAGTGTGAGCAACTTTATATCAATAACCATTCTAGCATATTTAACATTGTTGTCAGTTATATCACTAACCCCAAGTGATTTGTTGTCAAATGTAGCTCCGGTTAAGCTCATAACCTCTTTGTTTGGAATTTTATTTTTCTTATCGGGCCTAGTGCCAGTAGAAGGTAAACCAGTAACAGCCTTAATTGCTTCCTTAGTTATCTTGAAAACTAAATCTAACTACAAAAATTCTCTGTGAACTCTGCTAAGAACATAACGAATAATCTCATTTGAGAATTCAGGCATATGAAGGATGTCAATGAACCCTAAATCCTCAACAATCTTGTGTTCTAGTTTGACTATACCTTGGTTGTCAGCAATAACATTTATGAACATATTCTTTAAATCTTTGAACCCTAAACCTTCGATGTTACAGTGAATGTATGCCCTAGGGTCTTCAGCAAATGTGACTCCCTTCAAAAAATTTAAAAATGCACCAATGGAGTCATCCAACTTAGCTATCTTAGGGATGATTTTGAAGACAGGTCTAGGACGCTTGACATTTTTCACAATAGTAGGGTTTGTAATGAATTCAGGAATAGAAGATGAAGATGCCATGTCGTAAGATAAATACCTTTTAACTGAAAAACCTTGGATGCCTTGAAAATCCTTTGTTGCTTTGCTTCTTGAATGCTGGTGCTCAATTTTTGCACTCTTCTAATTCTTGAATGCTTTGGTAAGTAGAAATGAGAAATTCAAGTGCTTTATAACCAAAAAGTTAACTTACAACCACAATAAATGCTTCGTCGGTGAAGTAAATTTTCATTGTAACTCAACATGTCTACCGATAAAGAAGAAATATAAATTATTACCACCAACTGAGGGTAAATGCATAATCTTCAATTAGTTGCCTTATCCCTAAGGATTATTCCTTAGTTAGATGAAGAATCTCCTGTCGGTGCAGGATTACTCTGTTTGGTCAGTGCAGAGATAGATTCATCATTCCTCTGATCTCTCTTCTTGATCCATTGTTTAGTGAATTATTTCTTGATTTCATTTACCTTTTCTTTTCCTTTGTCATTAGATCCTTTATTGTTCATTGGTACACTCTTTCTTCTACAAATTTTTGCAATATGCCCAATATTGTTTCATGCATAACAAGTTACATTGTTTCTCTTAATAGCTTTTCTATAACCTTGACCGGTCTAAGTTTTGCATTGATTAGATAAATGTCCAAATCTACCACAAACATAGTATTTCACATTCATTCTGTAATTGTCTGAGTTATGACTATTTTTATTACATTTGGAACATTGACTGACGGATGAGTTTGTATTCTGATTATTCCTAAATCTGCATTGATTTGCTCTATGACCAAATTTGTTGCAATTAAAACATTTCCCATTGAATTTATAAGCATTAGGTTGTCTTACCGTTTTGTTGTGATCATGATTGTTTGCAGTTCCAGAACTCTCTCCATGTTCAAATCCAAGTCCAACTATTTCTCCATCAGGTTTTTGACTTTTCAGCATATCATCAAGCTTGTCTAAACTCTTCTTGAATTTATCTTTGTATTCATTTGCAGTGACCAACTCACTTTCCAAAGTGTTAACTTGTCTCATAAGTTCCTCTTTGTCATGTTACATATGAATCAAATCTGTTTTAAGCATATCATTTTCATAACTAAGCCTTAGAGATTCATTTGATCCTTCATTAAGTCTTTTGGCCAAATCTTCTTCATTCCTCTTTCTATCTCCAATATCCTTGCATAATCTCTTGGTTAAATCTTGCATCTCATTCTTCATGTTATTGTTCTCTTGTCTCAGTTTCTCTGCAATATCTCTGAGAGTTTCCTTTTCTTCATCATCTTGGTTTTGCAATTGCACATATAATTCTTTTCTCTTATTCTTTGCTATCACCAGGTTTTCTTGAAGTGCTTGGATGAATTCCCGAGTAGTTCTGAGTTCATCTTCGAGTTTGATAATCTTCAATTTTTCTGCATCAAAATCTTCAAGAGCTCCTTCCAACTGTTGTCTCAAACTTTCCATTGGTGCCGGTTTCAGAATCTTCCTCAAGTTGTTAGGCCGAGGCTTTGATACCAATTGTTAGATATTTGGTTAGTCCCAAAGACACTGAGAGGGGGGGGTGAATCAACATCTGACCGGTAGATGGAAGATTTAAAATTATTTGCAACTTTATAACCCAAATTAATATATGAGTAAGCAAATAATAATGCAGTAAAGAGAAACAAAAGAATAAGCATCAATGCACACCATAACACAGATATTTTTGGTGAGGAAACCCGGTAGGGGAAAAACCTCGGTGGGATTTGTGACCCATAATATTTACTCACTAGCCAATATGAATAAATATTACTTAGTACAATAGGGGCCTACATATGTAGGAAGGCCAACTGCCTAGAGCTCACTGCTCAATACAAAAATGGAGTCTCATTGATTATAATTGGATGGTTAAATCCAATAACAATGTACTACTCAAAATAGCATCTGCAATGTTGGATTTAGTACCAGTTTAAGCTCTATCTGATACCTATTCCATAAACCTTGCTTCGCTCTGCTCTGCTTCTTATTCACTTTCAAGATAAATACATCAAAATGTATATACAATTATTCTCTCTCATATAATGCTTACATACATACCTAATTACATTTTAAAATGACCTACAAGATCTCATACATATATGAATCTTTGCAATACATCATGTCGAATATACAAATATATTTACAATACAAAATAATATTATTTCCAAGTCAGCTAAAACTGTCAATATAATCTACTTTCGATGTAACTGGATGCTGGTGTGAATATCCTTTGTTGTGACTACCGGTGCTAGTAGGTGAAATCCTTTGCCGGTATAACCTTTGAACCCTGTTAGTGGTTGGTTGCCATCAATGACAACATCAACCATTCTCATCTGAGTGTATAATGCTAAGATACTTAATTAACTCTAAATATATACTTAATTAATCTTAATTGACGATATAAGCTCAGTTCTGTGTGAAGTACACAGGTTTCTTCAAAAATTCCTCGAAATAGACTTGGAGACACGTGTGAGCACTATCAAGAATGAAAGGTTTTAATAAATGAATGTTTTTAATAAAAGAAAAAAATAAAAAGAAATTAATTTTAACCATGGTTTTTCACTTTGAGGAAAATTAAGGGAGATAGGTGTCGTGGAGGATGGAGATTCATCTTTGCTTCCAAGGCAGGGGATTGTTTAGCATCAAACATCCATAGTTGTTTTCCCTGGAGGATATGCTCTGGTTCAAACTTGCGATATCATGTCAAAATGGGAGGATCATCTGAAGAATAGGATTGGTGGAAGTCGGGCAAAGATGATCCAGCATGCGTAGGAGTTGGATAGAGGATTTAGTCAGATAAGGAATATTAGTACCATTCTGGTCATTTCTGGTTTTGACAGTTGTATCACGAAGTTGATTATGGGCAATTTGGAAGGGACGTCTCCTGGGTCTAGAATAGAGGTTTATAGTACTTTTTTCTTTCCCAGTGCTATCCATGGAAGAATCCAGAAGGATTTGGGCTATAAATGGGAGGGAAGATGAATCTAAAAGTTATCTAGATTGATTGGGAGAGCCACGTTGGAGGTAGATGTCTGGAAGCTTGTTGTAGAGGAAAGGAGTCATTATAGGGGAAGCATG